>NW_028171606.1:161267-188767 GCF_963971535.1 Notolepis coatsorum
GAGGTGTACAGCCCTTTCTGACATGAAAAGCGCTTCCTAGCCCTTTCTTTTTCTTGTTTCGTCTCTTTCTTTTTCCTGGTTTCTCTGCTTCTGGAACGCCCTTGTCCTGGAGAGTCTAGTCCCTAGCAGACTCATCCTTAGGTTTCTCGCCCCAAATTGTCTCAACATGAACAGTCTCATCACTCAACTCTGATGTTACCTCACCACTCAGCTCTGATGTTACCTCACCACTCAGCTCTGATGTTACCTGCTCAATCACTTCCACACCACCACCATGCTCAGTGGGCAACATCTCCAGAGGACTGCTGCAAACCTGAGCTGGCACGGTCTGATCATCTGCGTCACCTGCACACCGCACCTCCGACAGTGAAGCGCTGTAGGCCTCCTCCTCGTTAACCACCTGAGATACATTTTCAGCCAATGACACATTACCAGTACACTCTGCACTGAGCTTGTGTTTTCCAGAACTATGACCACCATATAGCAAGGGCAATGCTTGATCACTCATATGACTGCCAGTATGCACAACTGTAGGAGATTGGCCTTTGAAATCAGCTCCATCCTTCATTTAAATTTGAGCCTTATCTCCTAGAGCACCGACGTTGAACATGACTTTGCCTGCAAGGCAGCCTGTTTAAATTCCAGCTCTTTTAGCTCACGTTCATATTCCAACAACAACCGTTTCCTCTGAAGCTCACAATCTCTTTGTTTATCTAAAAACTGTTTTTCTTTAAATGATAACTCTTTAATCCTCAATTCAACTTCAGCTTCTGAGATTTGTGGAGACACAGAAGACAAATGAGGTTCCTCTACCTTAGGCACAAGCACCCAGTCACAAATAAGTACAGCCCTCAAAATATCTAAGACAACTTTCTTTTACACGTTTCTCACTGCTAGTAAACTCAACATTATAATGCACATCAAGCTCCAGAATCTGATCTCTGGTAAACCTCTCTAATAGCTCATGAGAAGGGTGACCAATAAACTCTTCTATGGTAGCCATTTTTACTGCACTAGTCACCAATAAGAACCACGAAGAACCACTAAGAACCATCAAAGAACCATCAAAGAACCATCAAAGAACCATCAAAGAACCACTAAGAATCACTGATGAACCACGAAAGAACCATCAAAGAACCATCAAAAGACCACTGAAGCACCCTGAAGCACTGCAAATGGCAAACTGGACTATAGTGCATTGTTAACAAACTATAGCACCAAGTCAATTTACATTCAAGAGAGAAAATAATAGCAATAGACACTACTACCCAACAAGTAGCATACCATTACTTACACAGAATACAAACAGAAAACATGGTGAGCAAAACTTCCTGAGTGCCAATCTGTAACCATATACAACGATATTTGTATTCGAGCAACCCTGGTTCCCTACCTAATCATTATAACTACAACCTAACCGTCTTCTTTGAGGCGTGCCGGGCTCAAGGCCACTTTAAACGCTGAACTCCACAACCATAAGGTTTGGAAGCATACCCTCGACAGAGACCGAAGTCTCCAACCAGGATTACCTCAAAACAAAAAAGGCAAAATAATAAAGTAGTGGACTGTTGGAAGTACCGATAATTCAATACAGCTGGCCCACTCGACACCTAACTAACCAGGGTTTCTTACTAACACTTTTAAACAAATTAAATAGCACTCAAAAAGCCATACTCACCATGTGCTGCATGTCCACAGAGGAGAGGATTCACCACACTCCCAGCCATCACAAAACTAAAGCCAATTTGAAGTAAATAACCAATTTAACATTCAAAATGTCCAATTTGCACCTGAATCTCCGGCAATCAAAAACATATTCAATTAATTTCAGCCAACAAATTGTTTGCAGGTTACTCACCACACTGTCAAACAGTCCACCATAGATCACTCTCACTTAGGGCCTAATGCAGGGAGTGAAAAATATGAACATGCTGAAAAGAAATGTCTTACAAACAATTCTAGGGTCCAAATTGTTTTTCTTTTATAATACCGGATTTATTCTTTGAACGAGCCCCCACTTGTTACGAACTGGCTCAAGCTCGCAACAAGATTAGGGAGACACAGGCACAATTTAAGAAATAACAAAGAATTTATTCTAATTAGTGCTGTCAGGCGATTACAATTTTTTATTTAATTAATTACATGGATTTGTAATGAATTAATCGAATTAATCGCATTTTAATCGCATAACCATTTTAGGTCTAATATTCTATAATCATATTTCAAATTGCATGTGTCCGGATGGCAGAATTCAGTACTGTATCTACAAAACCTTCTGTTTAATCATCTTCCATTTATTCATTTGCTTAGATTTTTCAGGTCTGGTAAATTTTAGCATGGGGTTATTCACAGTCAAAGATAATAAAAGAAATAATTGAATTGAAATTCTCATTTGGTTCATTACAATTTACTAGGAATGCTCGATATTGGCTTTTTTACCGATACTGATATACTGATATTGTCCAACTCTTAATTTCCGATACCGATGTCAACCGATATCAACCGATACCGATATATGCAGGGTTCCCCCCCCCCCCCCCCCCAATGGAATAATTTCAGGTAATTAACATTACATATCTCTTGTTGTGGAATTAACACAACATTATGCATACTTTTGACAATAAATAAAATCAGAATTTATTCTTACTTGCTTGCCTGGGTAAATAAAGGTTATAGAAATGTAAGAAAAAAAAAAAGAAAAAAAATTTAAAACCGATACCGATATTTTCCGATATCACATTTTAATGCCGATATCGGCCGATAATATCGGACATCCCTACAACAGACACAGTATTTCTGACACTGGGAATACATTCCCTAAGATCCATAGATGTCCCTAGAATCAGATACCAAGAACATGCAAATGGACCATTTAAAAAAACAGTCTGTAAATGTTTATTCTACGTTCTTATGGTATGAATGAGATTAAAAAAAGTGTTTTATTAAAACATTTCTTTTTTTTAAATAAATGTTGAGTTAATTTTCATAACGCGATAATTTGCTGTGTAATTAATTAATCTAATTAACGCGATAAACTGACAGCCCTAATTATAATTAACTAAAGGAGCAGCCAATATGAGTATCAGTGTGTCAGCAGTGTGTGGAGGAGTGGATGTGTAGCATGAATGTTGTAGCTGTAAAAGCAAAGAAAGCAACCAAAACAAATGAGCCAAAAACTGCAACCAAACAACCAAACAACCAAACAACCAAAGAACCACAAACAAAATGGGGAGTTGGCCAGAGAACCAGAGGCAGCCTCACTCTATTATCCTGACTGGGACACACAGACTCAGGTGTGCCCCGATTAGCCTGACGAGCCCCCAGCTCTGCTCTGCCAGCTACCCCCACCAATCCTGTGAGGCAGGGACACAGAGCAGAGCAAGCAAACACAATGTGGGGGAGGGTCGTCACAGAGAGTCAGAGCAGCGTTTCCAGCGTAGTGTTGTTCTGGACCAGTCTGGACCGGTCTGGACTGGTCTGGACTGTTCTGGACGGGTCTCAACGGGTCTGGACTGGTCTGGACCACCTTATCTGAAGGTTCTGCTTCCTTCCTGGCCCAGAGCACCGTGGGGTTAGAGACCGACCCACTACTGGTTCTGGTTCCACATCATTCTCACTTGAAACTGAACCCATTCTTCATCCCATGGGACACTAGGAGTGATTTCTTTGGGCTGCCAGGACATTGCTCTGCTAACGTGCTGGTTTGGTTCTACAAATACTGACCCGATTGGACCTCGTCTACCTAAACACCACACCGTCACCGGGCGGTGCAGACAGGAGGCTAGTCTTCAACACGGTCAATCTTAACCCTTTCACTGCCACACGACAGCCGGTTAACCCTTTCACTGTGACAATACAAAAGGTTAGCCCTTTACTATCACACAACCGGATGCGGAGCTAATGATGGAGCATCGCCGTCGGTTAGTCGATAGTAAAGGGTTAACCGGCTATCGCGTGGCAGTGAAAAAGGGTTCAAGATGACATATTTTGGAGATTATTTCTGCTTTAGAGTGTAGAGTTAAGACACAAAGAATAGCAGAGAGATGTTTCACTGTGTGGGAAATTCAACAAGGATATATCATTCAAAGATTGATATTTTCTTTTTCACTAGAATTCTAAAGATCTTTTTTAAAAAATAATTATCAAACCTGATTTCCGGGGATTTGATCATGAGAATGATTGGTATTAATCTCCATTATTAACCCTTTCACTGCCACACAACAGAAGGTTAGCCCTTTCACTGTGACAATACAGAAGGTTAGCCCTGTAGAAATCGTCGGAAAGGAGAGACGCACAATTTCTATCTTGCAACCACACCAAGTAAGTAGTGTGTCATTTATTATCTTCTTAGCACAAGTGACAGCTGTCAGATCTATGCCGTGCTAAACTCTGACAGCTCCGCGTCACCAAAAACATTTTATGAATGACATTCCACCAGCGCGTCTTCTCTAAGCCCAACCCCCAACCAACCTCATTAAAGTGACAGTGCCCCATCAATACATCAAAACAATCTAATGGTGAATTATGTCCATAGCACCCACTACATACGTCCCCCCAGAATTCATCATAACAAAAGAAGTCAATGAACAGGAGGGCGGAGAACCCTGCCATAACGGCTCCGCCTGACCCCTGTAGCGGCCGGCACCGCTGTAGGGAAAACCTTAAGGGCCCTACGGCCACTCGGGCACAGGATAGGTGGTGAGGGGGTCTCGTGGGCCTTACTCGGAAGACTGGGCAAGGTAGGGGGTCGTCCCCGCCGTGGGGGCTGGGCCAGTCCAACAGGTTTGCCCAAGTCCACATGAGCCGGTTTAAGGCGGTCTATGGAAATGTGTTCCAGCTTCCCGCCCATGTCCACCACAAAGTACTTGTCTCCAGCCTCCTGGACACGGAACGGACCGTCGTATGGAGGTTTCAAGGGGTCCCGGTGGGCATCGTGACGGATGAAAACATATCCCGCTGACTGCAGACTTGTAGGGACGTGCGACCGGGGAAGGCCGTGCTGTGAGGTGGGGACCGGCGTGAATACCTTAGCCTTCTCCAGAAGTGCTGTCCGCTGCTGGGCTGCACACCAGGGGGCAGTAATGTTAGGGATGAAATCCCCTGGTACCCGCAGAGGCTGACCGTAAACCAGCTCAGCCGAGGAGGTCTGAAGGTCTTCCTTGGGGGCCGTCCTGAGACCAAGCATGACCCACGGGAGCCGGTCGACCCAGCCGCTGTCAGTAAGGCTGGCCCGAAGTGCTGCTTTCATTGAGCGGTGAAAGCGCTCGCATAACCCATTGGCCTGCGGGTGGTATGACGTAGTCCGGTGTAGCTTCACGCCCAGGCTCTTGGCGACCGTGTTCCAGAGCTCGGACGTGAACTGTGGGCCCCGGTCTGAAGAGAGGTCGGCTGGAGTGCCAAACCGGGCGACCCAGGTTCCAATAAAGGCTCTGGCCACCTCGGCGGACGTCGTGCCTGACAGTGGAACTGCCTCTGGCCAACGGGTAGTCCTGTCCACCATAGTAAAGAGGTAACTGAAGCCGTGTGAGGGGGGCAGGGGGCCCACTAGGTCAACGTTCACGTGGTCGAACCTCCTTTCAGGTACAGGGAAGTGCTGCAGGGGGGCCTTGGTGTGACGGTACACTTTAGCGCGCTGGCACTCCAAACAGGAGTCAGCCCAGTCTCTTACATCTTTTCTAAGCCCAGGCCAGACAAACTTGGCGGACACTAGCCTCTGCGTAGGTTTCTTTCCCGGGTGGGAGAGGCCGTGAACAGCGTCATTAACACGCCGCCTCCATCCTGTGGGAACGATGGGGCGGGCCTGCCCCATAGAGACATCACACAGGAGTGTGGTGCCAGCGCTGTCAAAAACCACATCCTCTAACCGCAGGCTTGAGGTGGCTGACCTGAAATCCTGCACTTCAGGGTCGGTAGCCTGGTCCGCCGCCATACCGGTGTAATCCAGCCCCAAGTGGATGGCGCCCACTACAGCCCGGGAGAGGCAGTCTGCGACAAGGTTTGCTTTACCTGCCACATGTTGAATGTCAGTAGTGAACTCTGAGACATATGAGAGCTGTCGCTGTTGACGGGCGGACCATGGCTCAGACACCTTGGCCATGGCGAACGTCAGCGGCTTGTGATCCACGAAGGCCATGAACTGGCGGGCCTCCAGCAGGAAACGAAAATGGCGGATGGCAAGGTAGAGGCCGAGGAGCTCCCGATCGAAGGTGCTATACCTCCGCTCGCTGGGGCTTAACTGGCGGCTGAAAAAAGCGAGCGGCTGGCAAGCCCCGCCTACCCACTGTTCAAACACTGCGCCCACGGCAAAATCTGAGGCGTCGGTGGTGATGGAGATTGGGGCCTTAAAGGAAGGATGTGCCAGCATGGTGGCGTTGGCTACGGCAGCCTTGGCATCCAGAAAAGCTTTGTCTCTCTCAGCAGACCAGTCGACCGCATGTTTTGGCGCTTTACCCCTAAGGGCCTCATACAACGGCCGCATAATCCGAGCCGCCTGGGGAATAAAGCGGTGATAAAAGTTGATCATTCCGAGAAACTCCTGCAGTGACCTAACCGTGGGCGGCCGGGGAAAATTCATCACCGCTTCCACCTTCATGGGAAGAGGGACCGCTCCCTCTTTAGTGACTCTGTGCCCCAGGAAGTCAATGGTCGACCGCCCAAACTGGCATTTGGCCGGGTTGATTATCAGTCCATGCTCATTTAGCCGCTCAAAAAGCATCCTGAGGTGGGACATGTGCTCAGCCTTAGAGGCGCTGGCTATGAGGATATCATCCAAGTATACAAAAATAAAATCCAAGTCTCGTAGCACAGAGTCCATAAGGCGCTGGAACGTCTGTGCAGCGTTTTTGAGGCCGAATGGCATGCGCAGAAATTCAAATAGTCCAAATGGAGTTATGACTGCTGTTTTGGGGACATCCAGCGGTTGGACGGGCACCTGATGATACCCACGCACAAGGTCCACCTTGGAAAACATTAATTTCCCTGAAAGGCGGGCAGAAAAGTCCTGAATGTGCGGGACTGGGTACCGGTCCGGCGTCGTAGCATCGTTGAGCCGGCGGTAATCCCCACACGGGCGCCACCCGCCTCCCGGCTTGGGGACAATGTGGAGGGGGGAGGCCCATGGGCTGTCGGAGCGACGGACAATGCCGAGGCGTTCCATGTTCTCGAACTCTGCCTTGGCAATGCTGAGCTTGACCGGGTCGAGGCGCCGAGCCCGGGCATAGACTGGAGGGCCGGTCGTGGCGATATGATGTTTCACTCCATGCTTGGCTGTAGATGATGAGAACGTGGGCCGCGTGAGGCCCGGGAACTCGGCGAGAAGGTGTTGAAACTCATCTGCGGCGGAGAGCATGCTAGAGAGTCTGATGGAGTCTGCACCCCCAAGCGCACCAGCATAAGAGCAGAATGTAATGGCATCAATTAAGCGGCAATTTTTAACATCCACTAACAGTCCATAATCACACAAAAAATCAGCGCCTAGAAGAGGGACGGCTACATTAGCTGTGATAAAGTCCCAGCCAAACCGTTGGCCACTAAAACACATTTCGACATACCTGGTGCCGTATGTGCGGATGGGGGTGCCGTTGGCGGCCTCCATGGGGGGTCCGTGTCCGCCGGATAGGATGTCCACTCTAGAAGCCGGCAAGACGCTACTCTGCGCGCCCGTGTCGCACATGAAACGCCGCCCGGAGATGGTGTCCTGGACAAACAGTAGCCTGCCAGCCTGACCGACGCTCATGGCCACTAACGAGCGCCGGCCCGGGCATTTCCCGGCCCACTGAAGCTGCACGGCGGGCGGCACTGCTTGGCTTTAGGTCCAAACCGTGCATGGTAATAACACAGCCCCGCGTTCGCGTCACGCTGCTGGCGAGGGGCTGTCGCTGCTGCGGTGAAGTTCCAGTCTCCCGGCGGCGAAACAAAGGCTTGGGTTGGGAAAACTGCCGCTGCACAGTGCTGTTGACCAGCCAAAAAAAACGTATCAGCCTCCTCGGCCAGAGCGCGGCAATCGTCTATAGTGGTGTTGGCCAGAGCGGCCCGAACCGGAGAAGGCAGCTGACGCAGGAAAAGTTGCATGAAAAGGAAATCAGGCTTGTGCTCTCCCAATAAATCCAGCATCCTATCCATGAGCTCCGATGGCTTGCTATCACCGAGCCCTTGCAAAGAAAACAATCGGCTGGCCCGCTCGGTATCGGAAAGTTCGAATGTCTTTAACAGATGAGACTTGATCGTGAGATATTTATCTCGAGCCGGAGGGTTCTTTAGGAGGCTCACCACTCTGCTGGCTGTCGAACTTCCCAGGGCTGACACCACATAATAATATCTTGTTGTATCCGAGGTAATCTCACGCAGCTCGAACTGTGCCTCCGTTTGCGCAAACCATGCCGAGGCTGACGACTCCCAGAACTCAGGTAATTTCAGTGAAACAGCGTTCGTAGACATGTTGCCGCGGCAGCGTCTTCAAAACGTATAACAGGGTCACCACTGTAGAAATCGTCGGAAAGGAGAGACGCACAATTTCTATCTTGCAACCACACCAAGTAAGTAGTGTGTCATTTATTATCTTCTTAGCACAAGTGACAGCTGTCAGATCTATGCCGTGCTAAACTCTGACAGCTCCGCGTCACCAAAAACATTTTATGAATGACATTCCACCAGCGCGTCTTCTCTAAGCCCAACCCCCAACCAACCTCATTAAAGTGACAGTGCCCCATCAATACATCAAAACAATCTAATGGTGAATTATGTCCATAGCACCCACTACAGCCCCATCATTTGCGGAGCTAATGATGCTAATGATGGAGCATCGCCGTCGGTTGTGTGATAGTAAAGGGCTAACCTTCTGTCGTGTGGCAGTGAAAGGGTTAACATTCAACATACCATCAATGTTGTTTGTATGTCTGTCTTTTATTGAACAACACACTGTGAGTAACGGCAGAAAAGGACCAATGATACAAAAGATGACATGAGCGGAACTTCCACCCTCAACCCTAGCCAGTACACAGTGTGTGTGGGCCAGAGCTCTCTGATAGAGACATGTGACCTCCTCCGACCTCTACGTGACCTCCTCTGACCTCTACGTGACCTCCTCTGACCTCTACGTGACCTCCTCTGACCTCTACGTGACCTCCTCTGACCTCTATGTGACCTCCTCTGACCTCTATGTGACCTCCTCTGACCTCCAGAGCTCTCTGATAGAGACATGTGACCTCCTCTGACCTCTACGTGACCTCCTCTGACCTCTATGTGACCTCCTCTGACCTCTATGTGACCTCCTCTGACCTCTACGTGACCTCCTCTGACCTCTACATGACCTCCTCTGACCTCTATGTGACCTCATCTGACCTCTACGTGACCTCCTCTGACCTCTATGTGACCTCCTCTGACCTCTATGTGACCTCCTCTGACCTCTATGTGACCTCCTCTGACCTCTACGTGACCTCCTCTGACCTCTACGTGACCTCCTCTGACCTCTACATGACCTCCTCTGACCTCTACGTGACCTCCTCTGACCTCTACGTGACCTCCTCTGACCTCTATGTGACCTCCTCTGACCTCTACGTGACCTCCTCTGACCTCTACGTGACCTCCTCTGACCTCTACGTGACCTCCTCTGACCTCTATGTGACATCCTCTGACCTCTACGTGACCTCCTCTGACCTCTACGTGACCTCCTCTGACCTCTACGTGACCTCCTCTGACCTCTACATGACCTCCTCTGAGTGTGTGTGGTCTGTTGTTTATATAATAATCTATTAATCTGATATATTGTTGGCTGTGGAGACAGTAGCTACAATCAGAGAGTCAGAGTCAGAGAGTCAGATTGTATTTGCCATGTATGGATGAATGCACAGAGCTTAACACTAGTCTGGCTGTCTTCTGGGTGACTGGGTAAACACAATGATGGTGAGAACGTGGGCCGCGTGAGGCCCGGGAACTCGGCGAGAAGGTGTTGAAACTCATCTGCGGCGGAGAGCATGCTAGAGAGTCTGATGGAGTCTGCACCCCCAAGCGCACCAGCATAAGAGCAGAATGTAATGGCATCAATTAAGCTGCAATTTTTAACATCCACTAACAGTCCATAATCACACAAAAAATCAGCGCCTAGAAGAGGGACGGCTACATTAGCTGTGATAAAGTCCCAGCCAAACCGTTGGCCACTAAAACACATTTCGACATACCTGGTGCCGTATGTGCGGATGGGGGTGCCGTTGGCGGCCTCCATGGGGGGTCCGTGTCCGCCGGATAGGATGTCCACTCTAGAAGCCGGCAAGACGCTCCTCTGCGCGCCCGTGTCGCACATGAAATGCCGCCCGGAGATGGTGTCCTGGACAAACAGTAGCCTGCCAGCCTGACCGACGCTCATGGCCACTAACGAGCGCCGGCCCGGGCATTTCCCGGCCCACTGAAGCTGCACGGCGGGCGGCACTGCTTGGCTTTAGGTCCAAACCGTGCATGGTAATAACACAGCCCCGCGTTCGCGTCACGCTGCTGGCGAGGGGCTGTCGCTGCTGCGGTGAAGTTCCAGTCTCCCGGCGGCGAAACAAAGGCTTGGGTTGGGAAAACTGCCGCTGCACAGTGCTGTTGACCAGCCAAAAAAAACGTATCAGCCTCCTCGGCCAGAGCGCGGCAATCGTCTATAGTGGTGTTGGCCAGAGCGGCCCGAACCGGAGAAGGCAGCTGACGCAGGAAAAGTTGCATGAAAAGGAAATCAGGCTTGTGCTCTCCCAATAAATCCAGCATCCTATCCATGAGCTCCGATGGCTTGCTATCACCGAGCCCTTGCAAAGAAAACAATCGGCTGGCCCGCTCGGTATCGGAAAGTTCGAATGTCTTTAACAGATGAGACTTGATCGTAAGATATTTATCTCGAGCCGGAGGGTTCTTTAGGAGGCTCACCACTCTGCTGGCTGTCGAACTTCCCAGGGCTGACACCACATAATAATATCTTGTTGTATCCGAGGTAATCTCACGCAGCTCGAACTGTGCCTCCGTTTGCGCAAACCATGCCGAGGCTGACGACTCCCAGAACTCAGGTAATTTCAGTGAAACAGCGTTCGTAGACATGTTGCCGCGGCAGCGTCTTCAAAACGTATAACAGGGTCACCACTGTAGAAATCGTCGGAAAGGAGAGACGCACAATTTCTATCTTGCAACCACACCAAGTAAGTAGTGTGTCATTTATTATCTTCTTAGCACAAGTGACAGCTGTCAGATCTATGCCGTGCTAAACTCTGACAGCTCCGCGTCACCAAAAACATTTTATGAATGACATTCCACCAGCGCGTCTTCTCTAAGCCCAACCCCCAACCAACCTCATTAAAGTGACAGTGCCCCATCAATACATCAAAACAATCTAATGGTGAATTATGTCCATAGCACCCACTACAGCCCCATCATTTGCGGAGCTAATGATGCTAATGATGGAGCATCGCCGTCGGTTGTGTGATAGTAAAGGGCTAACCTTCTGTCGTGTGGCAGTGAAAGGGTTAACATTCAACATACCATCAATGTTGTTTGTATGTCTGTCTTTTATTGAACAACACACTGTGAGTAACGGCAGAAAAGGACCAATGATACAAAAGATGACATGAGCGGAACTTCCACCCTCAACCCTAGCCAGTACACAGTGTGTGTGGGCCAGAGCTCTCTGATAGAGACATGTGACCTCCTCCGACCTCTACGTGACCTCCTCTGACCTCTACGTGACCTCCTCTGACCTCCAGAGCTCTCTGATAGAGACATGTGACCTCCTCTGACCTCTACGTGACCTCCTCTGACCTCTATGTGACCTCCTCTGACCTCTATGTGACCTCCTCTGACCTCTACATGACCTCCTCTGACCTCTACGTGACCTCATCTGACCTCTACGTGACCTCCTCTGACCTCTATGTGACCTCCTCTGACCTCTATGTGACCTCCTCTGACCTCTACGTGACCTCCTCTGACCTCTACGTGACCTCCTCTGACCTCTACGTGACCTCCTCTGACCTCTACGTGACCTCCTCTGACCTCTATGTGACCTCCTCTGACCTCTACGTGACCTCCTCTGACCTCTACGTGACCTCCTCTGACCTCTACGTGACCTCCTCTGACCTCAATGTGACATCCTCTGACCTCTACGTGACCTCCTCTGACCTCTACGTGACCTCCTCTGACCTCTACGTGACCTCCTCTGACCTCTACATGACCTCCTCTGAGTGTGTGTGGTCTGTTGTTTATATAATAATCTATTAATCTGATATATTGTTGGCTGTGGAGACAGTAGCTACAATCAGAGAGTCAGAGTCAGAGAGTCAGATTGTATTTGCCATGTATGGACGAATGCACAGAGCTTAACACTAGTCTGGCTGTCTTCTGGGTGACTGGGTAAACACAATGATGGAGGAATGAAGGGAGCGGAGAGAGGGACGATATGACCGTAGCATGCTGATAGGCTGAGATCCCCTGCCTCCTTACTGTATTTACCAGTGTGTTTGTGTGTAGTAGTGTTGCTGCAGGCTTGGTTACTGTTGCCAGGTTACCAAGCATCACTATCACTGTAGCGTAGGTAATGCCTGTACATTTTATGAGTGTGGTTATTGTAGCATGCTGTAGGTAACAGCAGCTGTGTAGCTTCACCATGTGACAGAGAGAGAGAGAGAGAGAGAGAGAGAGAGAGAGAGAGAGAGAGAGAGAGAGAGAGAGAGAGAGAGAGAGAGAGAGAGAGAGAGAGAGAGGAGAGAGAGAGGAAAGAGACAGGGAGAGAGGAGAGAGAGAGGAAAGAGACAGAGAGAATGAGAGATGGAGAGAGAGAGAATGAGAGAGGAAAGAGACAGAGAGAGAGAGAGACAGAGAGAGGAAAGAGAGAGAGAGACAGAGAGAGCGAGAGAGAGAGGACAGAGAGAGAGTGAGAGAGAGAGAGGAGAGAGAGTGTGTGTGTGTGTGTGTGTGTGTGCGTGTGTGTGCGTGCGTGCGTGCGTGCGTGTGTGCGTGTGTGTGTGCGTGTGGTCTGTGTGTGTGTGGTCTGTGTGTGTGGTCTGTTGTGCGTGTGTGTGGTCTGTGTGTGTGTGTGTGTGTGTGGTCTGTGTGTGTGTGGTCTGTATGTGTGTGTGTGTGTGTGGTCTGTATGTGTGTGTGTATGTGTGTGTGTATGTGGTCTGTTGTGCGTGTGTGTGTTCTCATTATTCTGATTCCCTCCTCCTGCTGTACTTCTGTCAAATCTCTCTGTCATCCTTTTCTTCCCTCTCCTCCTCTCCTCTCGTCCTCTGCTCTCATCCTCTTCTCTCTCCTCTCCCCTCTCCTTGTCACCTCTCATCATTCTCTCGTCCTCTTCTCTCTCTTCTCCTCTCCTCCCCTTCCCTGCTCTCCTCTCCTGTCATCCTCCTCTCCTCTCCTCCGCTTCCCTGCTCTCCTCCTCTTCCCTGCTCTCCTCTCCTGTCATCCTCTTCTCCTCTCCTCTCCTCCTCTTCCCTGCTCTCCTCCTCTTCCCTGCTCTCCTCTCCTGTCATCCTCTTCTCCTCTCCTCTCCTCCTCTTCCCTGCTCTCCTCCTCTTCCCTGCTCTCCTCTCCTGTCATCCTCTTCTCCTCTCCTCTCCTCCTCTTCCCTGTTCTCCTCCTCTTCCCTGCTCTCCTCTACTGTCATCCTCTTCTCCTCTCCTCTCCTCCTCTTCCCTGCTATCCTCCTCTTCCCTGCTCTCCTCTACTGTCATCCTCTTCTCCTCTCCTCCTCTTCCCTGCTCTCCTCCTCTTCCCTGCTCTCCTCTCCTGTCATCCTCTTCTCCTCTCCTCTCCTCCTCTTCCCTGTTCTCCTCCTCTTCCCTGCTCTCCTCTACTGTCATCCTCTTCTCCTCTCCTCTCCTCTCCTCTCCTCTCCTCTCCTCTCCTCTCCTCTCCTCTCCTCTCCTGTCATCCTCTTCTCCTCTCCTCTCCTCTCCTGTCATCCTCTTCTCCTCTCCTCTCCTCCTCTTCCCTGCTCTCCTCCTCTTCCCTGCTCTCCTCCTCTCCTCTCCTGCCATCCTCTTCTCCTCTCCTCTCCTCCTCTTCCCTGCTCTCCTCCTCTTCCCTGCTCTCCTCCTCTCCTCTCCTCTCATCCTCCTCTGATTCAGTGCTCAGTCTTTGACATGGAGTTATCATTCAGGCAACAATAATTAATCTGTAAATCTCCACGATAAATCTGGTGTCGCTCTACTTCAAAGGACTGAAGCCTGAAACTAGACTGGAGACGTAATGTAAGAGTAGAGTCAGTATCAGTAGATAGATAGAAGAATAAGAAGTTGTCCTGTTCCCTGCTGTCACCTGTACCTGTTCCCTGCTGTCACCTGTATCTGTTCCCTGCTGTTACCTGTATCTGTTCCCTGCTGTCACCTGTACCTGTTCCCTGCTGTCACCTGTATCTGTTCCCTGCTGTCACCAAAACAAAGGCAGTGAATGACTTGAGCCTCATTAAACTGATGACTTGTTCTGGTTCATTAAACTGATGACTTGTTCTGGTTCATTAACTGATGACTTGTTCTGGTTCATTAAACTGATGACTTGTTCTGGTTAATTAAACTGATGACTTGTTCTGGTTCATTAACTGATGACTTGTTCTGGTTCATTAAACTGATGACTTGTTCTGGTTCATTAAACTGATGACTTGTTCTGGTTAATTAACTGATGACTTGTTCTGGTTCATTAACTGATGACTTGTTCTGGTTCATTAAACTGATGACTTGTTCTGGTTCATTAACTGATGACTTGTTCTGGTTCATTAAACTGATGACTTGTTCTGGTTCATTAAACTGATGACTTGTTCTGGTTCATTAACTGATGACTTGTTCTGGTTCATTAAACTGATGACTTGTTCTGGTTCATTAACTGATGACTTGTTCTGGTTCATTAACTGATGACTTGTTCTGGTTCATTAACTGATGACTTGTTCTGGTTCATTAACTGATGACTTGTTCTGGCTCTAAACCCACTGAACACCATGTTGACGGCGCTGAACAAGCTCCAGTACTGACCATCTAAACAGAAACCACTAAACTACAACACTATACTGCAGGGGTGTCAAACTCATTTTCACAGAGGGCCACATCAGCATTATGGTTGCCCTCAAAGGGCCAAAGACCGTATAAATGTTAATGTAATGTAAAATAAATGTAGCTACTCATTTACATATTGTTAAACATGTTGTTTCTGTATTTATTACTTATTCAAGTTATACATATTGCATATGCATTTGCATAGATGTAAAATATATGTTAGCTTATGTTATTTTAACAAATAATTTTAGTTTATCAGAACCCCATATTACTCCATCAATCAATGATCAAACCATTCAAGTAAATAACAAAGAAGAATATCATCAAATACAAGCTATGACATTAAGTTTGTTCAAAACCTTTTTGTCACAGTCAAGAAGGGCAGAACTAACAACTGTGAGCTGCAAAGAACGCGTGGGACAGATGTAGCAGATGTTACAAAAACAAATGGCTGCACACAACCTTGCAGAGGCCATACATCCAACTAATGGAAGATAGTTTAATTAACTTTAATTAACAGATTGCAGAATGGGTACAGTACAGTACAGTACAGCTCAATACACACAATTGTTAAGGGGATGCAGACCAGAGAAAGACTTTCGACTTGTTTACATCAGGGTCCCCCATTTTCAATTCGTAATGAAATTGCTATTATGTGTCTGCATGAACACACAACTGTAACTGTACTCAAAAATAACAAAATAAGGGTTGTCTCAGTTCACAACTATATTGGTCAAGTTTTGGGTGGGACTTGTTTGCGTCCCTACAGCTTCTTATTCAATTGAGCGAGATGCTCGGTTATGTCACACAGCCAGCTTGCATCTGACAGTTCAGACAATATTTCTTCAACCCTTTGTTACCTATTCCGCCTGGATCTTTTTTGTATTTTGGGCTGTAAAATTGTCAAAGAATGTCTGAGGAGTAAGTGCTTTTGGCTTTTTTCCTTTGTTACTTCATCAATACCTCAGATGTTCAACACACATGTATGTGTAAGAATGTGTAATAACTAAGGCTGTCAAAGCTTTATTAACGCATTAACCCACAATTATTTTAACGCCGCTACTTTTTAACCCAAGATTAATGTAAAAAAAAAAAAAAAAAAAAAATGTATATATATTTTTTTTTTACCAGAGCTCTTGGGGGGCCACATCAAATGACGTGGCGGGCCGCATTTGGCCCGCGGGCCATGAGTTTGACACCTATGCTATACTGGGTTTCCGTTAGCCGGTAATGACGTAATTACCGCAATGATGTTTCTCCGGTCAAAATGTTCGGTGTAAATATTTCCCTCTTATATTAATTTGGCTGCCAAGTAACGTGCGTCCACTACACCAAAGGTGCTTGTTTTGACACTGAAACAGACAATACACAGAAGGTTAACCCTTTCACTGCCACACAACAACAGGTTAACCCTTTCACTGCCACACTACAGAAGGTGGTTAACCTTCTGTAGTGTGGCAGTGAAAGGGTTAAGGGGCAAACACCATATTTATTTGAATCCAAAGGGAGGGAGAAGAGTGATAGGGGGGTTGAGGAGGAGAGTGATAGGGGGTTGAGGAGGAGAGTGATAGGGGGGTTGAGGAGGAGAGTGATAGGGGGGTTGAGGAGGAGAGTGATAGGGTGGTTGAGGAGGAGAGTGATAGGGGGGTTGAGGAGGAGAGTGATAGGGGGGTTGAGGAGGAGAGTGATAGGGGGGTTGAGGAGGAGAGTGATAGGGTGGTTGAGGAGGAGAGTGATAGGGGGGTTGAGGAGGAGAGTGATAGGGGGGTTGAGGAGGAGAGTGATAGGGGGGTTGAGGAGAGAGGAGAGTGATAGGGGGATTGAGGAGGAGAGTGATAGGGGGGTTGAGGATGAGAGTGATAGGGGGGTTGAGGATGAGAGTGATAGGGGGGTTGAGGATGAGAGTGATAGGGGGGTTGAGGAGGAGAGTGATAGGGGGGTTGAGGAGGAGAGTGATAGGGGGGTTGAGGAGGGAGGAGAGTGATAGGGGGGTTGAGGAGGAGAGTGATAGGGTGGTTGAGGGGGAGAGTGATAGGGGGGTTGAGGAGGAGAGTGATAGGGTGGTTGAGGAGAGTGATAGGGGGGTTGAGGAGGAGAGTGATAGGGGGGTTGAGGAGGAGAGTGATAGGGGGGTTGAGGAGGAGAGTGATAGGGGGGTTGAGGAGGGAGGAGAGTGATAGGGGGATTGAGGAGGAGAGTGATAGGGTGGTAGAGGCGTGGTGGGGGGGAGTGGGGGGGGCAGCGGTCTCTAGGGCAAAAGGACAAAGGTGTGAGCTGCTGACGAGGCCTGATCACTTCCTGCTGTGGGGGATTCACCAGCTGTGTTGACGAGGCCTGATCACTTCCTGCTGTGGGGGATTCACCAGCCTTTTTTTTCTTTTTTTTAATTAATAGTTTGAAACACAAAACAGCTCAACATAAATACAGTACCATACAGACAAAACTAAACTCGCAAACAATAAACAATACAATACAGTACAATACAGACAAAACAAAACTCACAAACGGTACAATACAGACAAAACATACTAACAAAATGGGGGGGGTGGGGGGGGGTGCAGATCAAACACTCCTGCTTTCAGTCATAAGTATTCTCCAAATATGTCCTTATATAGATCCAGGGACCGTCCTCTCCATGGTCATGTTCAGCGAGCGTTGAGGCTGCTCGTTCCATTGTCAATAGGTCCATGAAATCCCTCATCCAGGTGTCCATGCAGAAACAATTTGGCTTTTGGATCTTCCAGTTCATCATGATAGTACGCTTAACTGACATATGTGCTAGTGTAATGATGCGTTGCGTAAGTGCTGATTGTATACCAACTACCCCTATGCCCAAGAGGCAGACTTTTGGACATAAGGGTATCTTAACACTGAGAATAGAGGATAGTCTTAAAATGACCTTGTGCCAAAAACTCTTCACTGTGGGGCAATGCCACAACATGTGGATGAGTGTTCCTACCTCCCCACATCCATGCCAGCACAAATCTGAGATGGCTTGATCCATTTTTTTAATTTTACATGGTGTAATATAAGCTCGATGAACTACCTTTAATTGTATCATTTTATATCTTACACATTTTGATGATGTTGTTGTATTTTTTAAAACCGTCTCCCATTGTGGAGCAGTCAAGGAGACCTTCAAATCCCTCTCCCACTGCTGTTTAATGGAGGCCAGGCCATCTGATGAGCTAAGTGACAGTAACTTATAGATCTTAGATACTGACCTCCTTTCTGAAGCGATCCTTCTTAGTCTGTCATCCAAATCCTTATGTATCCCCATATCTCTATTTTTCATGGATACTGATCTTACTACAGATCTCAACTGAAAGTACAACATGAATTCACTATCTCTTAAATTATACAGATCTTTCAATTCATTAAAAGGTATCGTCTCTCCATCCTTCACAATCTGTCCTAGTTGATGTATTCCTTTACCCTGCCATGAAGTATTTACTAGTGTGCTGCCCCCAGCCATTAACAGGGGGTTAGACCATATGGGGCATGAAGGTAAAGAGATCCCTTTGAAGGCTAGCCGTTTCTGTAGGGTTTTGATTATCTCACATGAAAATCTTATTATCGGGTTATCCATTTTAAAGTTAGGTTTGGGGTGAAACCATAATGATACCAAGGATACCGTCTTACTAAGTTCTGATAAAATATTCTCCTCAATCCATTTCCAACTGCCTATTTCGGTCTTGCATATGTAACCCCATGACAAGGGGAATCTGGCATTATAAGAGAGATAGTATGAGTAAACATCCGGAATACTAAGTCCACCGCTATTTCTTGGTCTCATCAATTTCTTGTAGCTGATTCTAGGTGTCTTCTCCCTCCATAAGAAACCTGTAAATAGCTTATTTATCTCTTTAAACCAATACGAGGGGAATTTGAGTGGAACAGCTGATATTAGAAATGATATTCTAGGTAAAATATTCATTTTTATTATCTCTGCTCTACCCCATAATGAAATGGGTAACACTGTCCATCTCTTAATATCCTCCCTAATTGTCTTCAAGAGGTGTGGACCATTAGAATAAAAAATCGTGTCTATAGGTGTCCGGATGTTTATTCCGAGGTATCTCATACCTTGTGATCTCCACTGTAAGGGGGCAGAACCAATATGTGAAGGATGGGTCAGGTTATTCAGAGGAATAGCTTCACTCTTATTAAAGTTCACCTTATATCCTGAAAACTCCCCAAATGCTTTAATCAGCTTCATCACCCGTGGGATTGATTGACAGGGTTGTGTTAGTGTTAATAGTACATCATCTGCATACAGATTAGCTTTAAAGTCATGCCCCCCAATATTGATGCCTGTGATTTTCTCCTCTGCTCGTATGGCACATGCCAGCGGTTCGAGGGCGAGGATGAAGAGTGATGGAGAAACCGGACAACCCTGTCGGGTGGACCTGAATAGCTGAAACGGTTGAGATATAATGCCATTTGTTTTAATTGAAGCTAGTGGTTTGTTGTAGAGCGCCATCACCCAATGTATGACCGTGGGTCCAAAACCGAATCTGGTAAGAACATAAAACAGATAGTGCCATTCTATTCTGTCGAAAGCTTTCTCAGCATCCAAGGATAAAGCTACCGCTGGTTGTTGTAGGTTGCCCGATTCACCAGCTGTATTGACGAGGCCTGATCACTTCCTGCTGTGGGGGATTCACCAGCTGTATTGACGAGGCCTGATCACTTCCTGCTGTGGGGGATTCACCAGCTGTATTGACGAGGCCTGATCACTTCCTGCTGTGGGGGATTCACCAGCTGTATTGACGAGGCCTCATCACTTCCTGGTGTGGGGGATTCACAGTATAGGAGGGGGGGGGGGGACACAGCCCTGGGTGTACAGGGAGTATATGAGGGGGGGGGGGGGGGGGGGGGGGGGCAGGACACAGCCCTGGGGCCAGGATCCAGCTGCACTAGCTGGGGTCGAGTGTTGAGTTTGGCGGGGACTATGGTGGTGAATGCTGAACTATGAGCAACATTTTTCATGTATAGTCAATGTCAGCATGGTGTTATTCACCGTCAAAGATGAAACAGGAACATGTACAGAACCAGGTCTTAAAAATCGAACCTCTACTGCAAGGGTGCAGTATCGGTCACGCCTCGTTAACAGCACGGCCAGGTTAATGGTGCAGTATCGTTACCGCCTCGTTAACAGCACGGCCAGGTTAATGGTGCAGTATCGTTACCGCCTCGTTAACAGCACGGCCAGGTTAATGGTGCAGTATCGTTACCGCCTCGTTAACAGCACGGCCAGGTTAATGGTGTAGTATCATTAACACCTCGTTAACAGGACGGCCAGGTTAATGGTGTAGTATCATTAACGCCTTGTTAACAGCACGGCCAGGTTAATGGTGCAGTATCGTTCACGCCTTGTTAACAGCACGGCCAGGTTAATGGTGTAGTATCATTAACGCCTCGTTAACAGCACGGCCAGGTTAATGGTGCAGTATCGTTAACGCCTCGTTAACAACACGGCCAGGTTAATGGTGCAGTATCGTTCACGCCTCGTTAACAGCACGGCCAGGTTAATGGTGCAGTATCGTTCACGCCTCGTTAACAGCACGGCCAGGTTAATGGTGTAGTATCATTAACGCCTCGTTAACAGCACGGCCAGGTTAATGGTGTAGTATCATTAACGCCTCGTTAACAGCACGGCCAGGTTAATGGTGTAGTATCATTAACGCCTCGTTAACAGCACGGCCAGGTTAATGGTGCAGTATCGTTCACGCCTTGTTAACAGCACGGCCAGGTTAATGGTGCAGTATCGTTAACGCCTCGTTAACAACACAGCCAGGTTAATGGTGCAGTATCGTTCACGCCTCGTTAACAGCACGGCCAGGTTAATGGTGCAGTATCGTTCACGCCTCGTTAACAGCACGGCCAGGTTAATGGTGCAGTATCGTTCACGCCTCGTTAACAGCACTGCTAGATTAATGGTGCAGTATCATTAACGCCTCGTTAACAGCACGGCCAGGTTAATGGTGCAGTATCGTTCATGCCTCGTTAACAGCACGGCCAGGTTAATGGTGCAGTATCGTTAACCCCTCGTTAACAGCACGGCCAGGTTAATGGTGCAGTATCGTTCACGCCTCGTTAACAGCACGGCCAGGTTAATGGTGTAGTATCATTAACGCCTCGTTAACAGCACGGCCAGGTTCTGTTTCGTAATGGATCTCGCTCGGCGTCACTACTGCACTATACCTCGCTCGTGCACGAGCACTGAATAAAAAATTCCACAATGTACCTTTACATCCCAACATTCGTCTGACCACACCCCTATCAGCTTACCTTCATAAGCAGGTGTGTGGCCACCTACTCGCCTCCTTCTTCGCTTTCACCACAAGGAAGTGCCTTCGGTAGATCCCCACTTGACGAGGTTGCTAGTTGAAGAAAGTTGAGACGAGTTTACATTGTGCTTATTTTTTTCTTCTCTCATAAATATTCAAGAGAAAAATCTAAGTCATAATGTCTACTTCGGAGAGTCGTAGAACCACTCTTCACCAGCGGTTCTCCATTCCCGCCTCCGTCGTGCGTTCTGGTGCGGGGCTGCTGCCGCGTTCGTGGTCGGCAGCCACGCCCGGTAGGCATCCGATGGGTAGTTTGCCTCTCCGAGGAGCCAGTGCACCGGTGCCGTCGCCTCTGCGATGGCCTGGTCCTGGCTCTGGTTCCTCTGTTTCCGGGGAATCGTCCGTTGTTGAACGGCTGGTTCCTTTGGTCCCGGAGGATTTGAGACGTAAACTTTTTGCGTCTGCTCGTTCCCGTCGCAAGATGGTGTCCTGCAGACGCGAACGGCCTGGGTTTGGGGAATTGCTGGAGACCAGCGAGGATGCGTCGGTTTCTAGCTGCCCAATGGAAACAGAGGATTGCATGGTAGAGGCAGACAGGTTCTTGTTTGAAGGCCCAGTAGAGACGAATATCCCACCTGTCCAGGTAACACTGGAGGGGGGTGATATGTCTCCTTGGGGCGCCTTGTTCGAGGATGTCGGGGAAACCCCTCGGCCTCATCGGCAGGATGCCCTACTATCAGCCACATCAGACTGTGGCTCCTTGACCAGTCGAAGCCTGCTGCATGTGAGGGATGCGGGTTCGGTGGAGGAAAGTCTGCAGGGGGAACTGCGGGCTTTGTTCCCCGAGCTTATGGCAGTGGCGGCCGCTGCAAACGGCGTGCCGCTGCCGCAGCCACTGCCTGCTCCTGTCCCCGATGATCTAATAGGTCATCTCTGGCAGCGTCGCCCGGTGAGAGGGGTGGACGTTGTCTACCCATGTTTCCCCTCAATGGGGGCATGGTGGTGCCCCACATCATGGGCCTCACTCCCGCCAACGTACCAGTTACGCGGGTGGTGGGTTTGGTCGAAGGTATGAGAGAGGGTGTGCCACGGCTTGATAGGCCGATGGCCGCTCTCCTCTGTCCGGATGTGTTGTGGGAGCCGTTATGCAAGCCGGTTCTCCAAGGAAAATCGGCTAGGCGGTTGGCGTATTGGAGTGACCAGTCGTTCATCGCGGGTACACAATCGCTGGCTGCTGCGTCTAATATCGCACAGCTGGCAAGATTTGTATCCGGGATAATGACGGGCGGCACGGAGCGGACGGAGGTACAACATGATCAGCTCACCCAGGCGGCAGGAGCTGTCCTGCATCTGACTCAGGTGCAGGCCATAGCCGCTGGGAAAGTGTGCGCCCTGGCGACTCTGATCCAGCACCACCTTTGGCTGGAGCAGGCCCGTGTGCCGGAGAAGAAGAGGGCTCCTCTTCTGACGGCCACCCTCTCCGATGCTGGACTGTTCGGGAAGGCCCTGCAATTGATGACCTCAACATGCAGAGAGATGGCAGAGGAGCGATCCGTGCTCCAACCCCATTTTCCACCTCCCGTTATCGCCGGTGGAGTCAGACGGCTTCCACGTCTTCGAGCTACCTCCGCCGTGGCTGCTACTGCCTCCACCGCCACTGCTGGCCCGGCGAAGAAGGCCAGGAGGAGAGACGGTGCTGCTGCTGCAGCCGGCCCATCTGCGCCTGGAGGAGACGGTAGGGATCGACGAGACCAGCAACCGATTACCTACCGTCCCTCCGGGGCTTCTCGGTGTGGCAAAGCCCGAGCGGCTCGAGGCAGCAGACGCCGCTAGGCAGTGACTTTTTTCCCATGCGGTCCCCTCTGTTTACCCCTCCCCAACCCTCTCATATTATTTGTTTTCATAAATAAAAAGTCCCCTCTAAAGGGGGACTGTATTTTTTGTTAAACAAACTGTGTGTTTCTTCACCAAAACATATGATGAGGTTGCAAAGTGTGAATCTGCATTAGTATACATTGATGGATGAGTTACGTTCATGTTATGAGCTTAAGCAAGGTCTGCAGCATACACTCGGTTATAGAAAGGTTTCTATCTCGGCCTGACGCTCCACATGCAGGTAGAAGCTGGTTGTATGGTCTGTTGCTTACACACAAAGTAATATTGAACTACAACACTGTTGTGTTAGTTGCAGTAATGCTCGTATACACACGTTCCATGGCCTAGCCGTTATACTCTCTATCAGTGTTTTTCTATGTACAACCTGGAATGCGGGTGTAGGATTCACACACACACACGACTTGGTTTTGTTGTAAACCCTGTTCACAGTCTGTGGGTAGCGTGCATTGTATTAGCTTGCGCTATTCATTAGCATTCTACCAAAGGTTTCATATACTACAGTTGTTATTGTGTGTAGGGGGAAGGGTTTTGTGAGGGGGTGCCAAATAAACCCCTCCTTCCCACTTGATTGGTCAAGGGGGTTTTCTCATCTCCTGTTGGGCCAATCAGGGCCAAGCCGTTAAACGCCTTGGCTGGGGGGGGGGGGGGGGGGGGGGGGGGGGGGGGGAGGGTTGTCCTGACTCTGCTCCTATTACAAACAGGAGTTGTGTGTGGGGTTTCCCCCCGTCATAGCATACGAACGTACGTTGCTATGACGATGGCTTCCGTGAATTAGATCTTTACGTAAGATCTGTTGTGTCAAAGTGTCGGGTTAGAGCGTAGGACTTACGGGTCCGCTACGCTCGATTTTATGTGTAACTTGAGTCAGTTGGTCACGTGACTCGGAGTTGCCATGGCTTTTTCATTCTACGACTCACGTGGGAAGGCTTTCTGGGCAATTTCGGTCTAAATCCTCTGTGGAAGGGGTGACTGGACGTAAAAATGTAAACAGTTTTTACCCTCGGCTGTGTAGACTGGGATTCATGCTGTTGGTGCTTCCTTCTTTTTTATTAAAAAAGAGTTGGAGTTTAGGAAGCACCACACCCCTCTTGTCGTTCCCCTGGGCGCCTTGGGGATTCACTGAAAGGTCTAAATAGCCTGTTCATTGATGTGGTTGTGTCCCGACGCACGCTTAAGTGCTAGCTCGGGGTGTTCTGTTGAAGATCAGGCGGGTGACTAGCACGCCTTGGTTGC
Organism: Notolepis coatsorum; assembly: GCF_963971535.1. Classification (NCBI taxonomy): domain Eukaryota; kingdom Metazoa; phylum Chordata; class Actinopteri; order Aulopiformes; family Paralepididae; genus Notolepis; species Notolepis coatsorum. The sequence goes on from NW_028171606.1 coordinate 185,689, forward strand.
TTGTGGTTAAAACAGCGTTTTTTACGGGCGGTTAGGTGGTCGAGCGGAGATTGCGTTCGTCACCAGCCCCGGAGCTGAGTTGGATTTGCCTGTTCGAATCCAGCTCACAGCTCCGGGGTTGTCACCAGCTTGGCTGGCCGTCTGCACTGATACGATTGGCTGTATCAGAGGGTGGGAGAAGCTGGCGGGGTGGGTCCGGGTCGTTGTAAACAGCGACTCCTACAGTTCGGTCGGGGCGCCTGCTAAGCGCGGATTGGACGTGAGGGGGATAGTGTGGTCCTCCCACACGCTACGCCCTCTCAGTGAGAATCCGCGCTGCCAGGTGAAAAGAAGCGGTGATTGGCTGGACGTGTGTCGGAGGAAGCACGTGGTAGCCTCCACTCTCCCATATGATCTGACTGTAGGGGGTAAAGCGCAGCGACCAGGAAGGGACTGGGAATTGGCATACGACTAACATTGGGATGGGGAGAAAATCGGAGGAAAATGGAGGGGGAAAAAGACCAATAAATAAAAAAAATAAAAAAACAGCGTTTTTATAAAGCAACTGGGATGGAGGTTTTTTTTCCTCTTCCGATGACCTGTTATTGGTTATCGACGGATTCTCGTTCATATCTGGGGGATGATGACGGAATGGATCTGAACATATGTAGAGGGGTCTCACGCCCTTGGGGTGGGCCACCGGGCGCGGTTCGCACCGACCGTCTGGGTGGCGACTTCTTTTCATGTTTTAAGATCAACACGCATATCTGCCCCTTTTCCTGGAGTAGGCATGTCGGCGTGGTTAGGGCACGGGACTGGTTCTGGTCACGCTGGTCCAGATCAGTTAAACCCGTTGTCCGCCGGGGATGCAGATCTGCTGTTCTGGTACCCTGAGGGACTTGTGCTTTTTTCGGGGGGAAAGGTGCCAGGTCGGTCCGGGTGTCACAGGGTTAGGCGCTATGGAGACCCTTGTTGGGTACATATTGTACACTGCACTGTCGTAATGGCTTACGGCCATGCCAACCTGTACACGCCCGATCTCGTTCGATCTCGGCCACTACGCAGGTTTGGTCCTGGTTAGTACTTGGTTGGGAGACCGCCTGGGAATACCAAGTGCGGTGTGCTTGGGGCTGGTTCTCCATTCCTTTCGCTCCTCTCTCACGCGTGGCGAAGAGGGGGCTGTTGGGGTGGTCTTGGACCTCCTCTGGTAACCCTGTGCTTCCCGTGCCGCCGGGCCCGGTCCGAAGTAATGTTTCGTCGACCCGTAGGCCTGGGATAACCCTTTTTTGAAAACTGAAACACTTGTACTGCGGTATTGGAGGGGCCTTATCCGAATACGCTGGCGATGTGGGGGGAGGTGTCACTAAGTGACCACCTGGTGGGGTCTTGATGCCTGGCGTCATTGACCTCTCCGGGCCCCCGTTTTCCAGGGGATCCAGTCCCTTCAGTGGGTCTGGGTCTTCCTTCGCGCTCCGCTGCTATGGCCTTGCCACAGGGTTGGGTTTGCTCTTGACCCCGTGATTTCTGGGGGCAGTAACGAGGTTGTTCCTTCCGTTCGTTCCCGGGTGGCATGCGGGTTGTGCGTGTGTGTAGTCGTGGGGTCAAGCCACGGTCTGCTCACCCTGTGCGTTGAGTTGCTTGAGTGCTTCTTCGCACGGTCGGGTCCGTCGCCCTCCCGGGAACCTCCAATAGGGGGGGTGCCCTCCATTAGGGGGGGTCGGGGGGGCTCGGTCCTCCCCGATCTGATGGTTGTGGGGGGCCTCAGCGGGGTACATTTGTCGGGCGATGGCTCTCGCTCGGCCTCCCTTGTGCAGTAGTGACGCCGAGCGAGATCCATTACGAAACAGAACGATAGGTTATAACTATAACCAAGTTCTGTGAGTAATGGTGACGCTCGGCGTCAGATGCCGCTGCAGCCCTTGATCTCACCTTGTGGTGAAAGCTTGGGAAGGAGGCGAGTAGGTGGCCACACACCTGCTTATGAAGGTAAGCTGATAGGGGTGTGGTCAGACGAATGTTGGGATGTAAAGGTACATTGTGGAATTATTTATTCAGTGCGCGTGCACGAGCGAGGTATAGTGCAGTAGTGACGCCGAGCGAGATCCATTACGAAACAGAACTTGGTTATAGTTATAACCTATCGTTAATGGTGCAGTATCGTTACCGCCTCGTTAGCAGCACTGTCAGGTTAATGGTGCAGTATCGTTCACGCCTCGTTAACAGCATGGCCAGGTTAATGGTGCAGTATCGCTCACGCCTCGTTAACAGCACGGCCAGGTTAATGGTGCAGTATCGTTAACGCCTCGTTAACAGCACGGCCAGGTTAATGGTGCAGTATCGGTCACGCCTCGTTAAAAGCACGGCCAGGTTAATGGTGCAGTATCGTTCACGCCTCGTTAACAGCGCGGCCAGGTTAATGGTGCAGTATCGTTCACGCCTCGTTAACAGCATGGCCAGGTTAATGGTGCAGTATCGTTCACGCCTCGTTAACAGCACGGCCAGGTTAATGGTGCAGTATCATTCACGCCTCGTTAACAGCACGGCCAGGTTAATGGTGCAGTATCGTTCACGCCTCGTTAACAGCACGGTCAGGTTAATGGTGCAGTGTCGTTCACGCCTCGTTAACAGCACGGCCAGGTTAATGGTGCAGTATCGTTCACGCCTCGTTAACAGCGCGGCCAGGTTAATGGTGCAGTATCGTTCACGCCTCGTTAGCAGCACGGCCAGGTTAATGGTGCAGTATCGTTCACGCCTCGTTAACAGCACGGCCAGGTTAATGGTGCAGTATCGTTCATGCCTCGTTAACAGCACGGCCAGGTTAATGGTGCAGTATCGTTCACGCCTCGTTAACAGCACGGCCAGGTTAATGGTGCATGATTTTCTGCAGTAGCAGAGCTCAGAGTCCTGAGAGCTGCATATTCATATTCTCATTTGGTTCATTACAATTCACTCAAGCCTAGTAATAGACACAATATTTACACTGGGAATAAATACATTCCCTGAGGTCCATAGATGTCCCTAGATACCAAGAACATGCAAATGGACCTTGCAGAAGTGGAGCAATCTTCCATTTACTAGGTATGTATTTCTAGGCAAATTT
>NW_028171605.1:0-7500 GCF_963971535.1 Notolepis coatsorum
TGGAGAACAGGACTGAACAGAGAGGTATAGAGGCTGCTAGAATGAGAACAGGACTGAAACAGAGGTATAGAGGCTGCTAGAATGAGAACAGGACTGAACAGAGAGGTATAGAGGCTGCTAGAATGAGAACAGGACTGAAACAGAGAGGTATAGAGGCTGCTAGAATGAGAACAGGACTGACACAGAGAGGTATAGAGGCTGCTAGAATGAGAACAGGACTGAAACAGAGGTATAGAAGCTGCTAGAATGAGAACAGGACTGAAACAGAGGTATAGAAGCTGCTAGAATGAGAACAGGACTGAAACAGAGGTGTAGAGGCTGCTAGAATGAGAACAGGACTGACACAGAGAGGTATATAGGCTGCTAGAATGAGAACAGGACTGACACAGAGGTGTAGAGGCTGCTAGAATGAGAACAGGACTGAAACAGAGAGGTATAGAGGCTGCTAGAATGAGAACAGGACTGAAACAGAGAGGTATAGAGGCTGCTAGAATGAGAACAGGACTGAAACAGAGATGTATAGAGGCTGCTAGAATGAGAACAGGGGACTGAAACAGAGAGGTATAGAGGCTGCTAGAATGAGAACAGGACTGAAACAGAGAGGTATAGAAGCTGCTAGAATGAGAACAGGACTGAAACAGAGAGGTATAGATGCTGCTAGAATGAGAACAGGACTGAAACAGAGAGGTATAGAGGCTGCTAGAATGAGAACAGGACTGAAACAGAGGTATAGAAGCTGCTAGAATGAGAACAGGACTGAAACAGAGAGGTATAGAGGCTGCTAGAATGAGAACAGGACTGAACAGAGAGGTATAGAGGCTGCTAGAATGAGAACAGGACTGAACAGAGAGGTATAGAGGCTGCTAGAATGAGAACAGGACTGAAACAGAGAGGTATAGAAGCTGCTAGAAGGAGAACAGGACTGAAACAGAGGTATAGAAGCTGCTAGAATGAGAACAGGACTGCAACAGAGGTATAGAAGCTGCTAGAATGAGAACAGGACTGAAACAGAGGTGTAGAGGCTGCTAGAATGAGAACAGGACTGACACAGAGAGGTATATAGGCTGCTAGAATGAGAACAGGACTGACACAGAGGTGTAGAGGCTGCTAGAATGAGAACAGGACTGAAACAGAGAGGTATAGAGGCTGCTAGAATGAGAACAGGACTGAAACAGAGAGGTATAGAGGCTGCTAGAATGAGAACAGGACTGAAACAGAGAGGTATAGAGGCTGCTAGAATGAGAACAGGACTGAAACAGAGAGGTATAGAGGCTGCTAGAATGAGAACAGTACTGAAACAGAGGTATAGAAGCTGCTAGAATGAGAACAGGACTGAAACAGAGAGGTATAGAGGCTGCTAGAATGAGAACAGGACTGAAACAGAGGTATAGAGGCTGCTAGAATGAGAACAGGAGTGAAACAGAGAGGTATAGAAGCTGCTAGAATGAGAACAGGACTGAAACAGAGGTGTAGAGGCTGCTAGAATGAGAACAGGACTGAAACAGAGAGGTATAGAGGCTGCTAGAATGAGAACAGGACTGAAACAGAGGTATAGAGGCTGCTAGAATGAGAACAGGACTGAAACAGAGAGGTAGAGAGGCTGCTAGAATGAGAACAAGACTGAAACAGAGGTATAGAGGCTGCTAGAATGAGAACAGGACTGAAACAGAGGTATAGAGGCTGCTAGAATGAGAACAGGACTGAAGCAGAGAGGTATAGAGGCTGCTAGAATGAGAACAGGACTGAAACAGAGTGGTATAGAGGCTGCTAGAATGAGAACAGGACTGAAACAGAGAGGTATATAAGCTGCTAGAATGAGAACAGGACTGAAACAGAGAGGTATAGAGGCTGCTAGAATGAGAACATGACTGAAACAGAGAGGTATAGAGGCTGCTAGAATGAGAACAGGACTGAAACAGAGGTATAGAAGCTGCTAGAATGAGAACAGGACTGAAACAGATAGGTATAGAAGCTGCTAGAATGAGAACAGGACTGAAACAGAGAGGTATAGAGGCTGCTAGAATGAAAACAGGACTGAAACAGAGAGGTATAGAGGCTGCTAGAATGAGAACAGGACTGAAACAGATGTATAGAGGCTGCTAGAATGAGAACAGGACTGAAACAGAGAGGTATAGAAGCTGTTAGAATGAGAACAGGACTGAAACATAGCTATGAAGCTGCTAGAATGAGAACAGGACTGAAACAGAGAGGTATAGAGGCTGCTATAATGAGAACAGGACTGAAACAGAGAGGTATAGAGGCTGCTAGAATGAGAACAGGACTGAAACAGAGAGGTATAGAGGCTGCTAGAATGAGAACAGGACTGAAACAGAGAGGTATATAGGCTGCTAGAATGAGAACAGGACTGAAACAGAGAGGTATAGAGGCTACTAGAAGGAGAACAGGACTGAAACAGAGAGGCATAGAGGCTGCTAGAATGAGAACAGGACTGAAGCAGAGAGGTATAGAGGCTGCTAGAATGAGAACAGGACTGAAACAGAGAGGTAGAGAGGCTGCTAGAATGAGAACAGGACTGAAACAGAGAAGTATAGAGGCTGCTAGAATGAGAACAGGACTGAAACAGAGGTATATAGGCTGCTAGAATGAGAACAGGACTGAAACAGAGAGGTATAGAGGCTGCTAGAATGAGAACAGGACTGAAACAGAGAGGTATAGAGGCTGCTAGAATGAGAACAGGACTGAACAGAGAGGTATAGAGGCTGCTAGAATGAGAACAGGACTGACACAGAGGTATATATGCTGCTAGAATGAGAACAGGACTGAAACAGAGAGGTATAGAGGCTGCTAGAATGAGAACAGGACTGAAACAGAGAGGTATAGAAGCTGCTAGAATGAGAACAGGACTGAAACAGAGGTATAGAAGCTGCTAGAATGAGAACAGGACTGAAACAGAGGTATGGAAGCTGTTAGAATGAGAACATGACTGACACAGAGAGGTAGAGAGGCTGCTAGAATGAGAACAGGAGTGAAACAGAGAGGTATAGATGCTGCTAGAATGAGAACAGGACTGAAACAGAGAGGTATAGAGGCTGCTAGAATGAGAACAGGACTGAAACAGAGGTATAGAGGCTGCTAGAATGAGAACAGGACTGAAACAGAGAGGTATAGAAGCTGCTAGAATGAGAACAGGACTGAAACAGAGAGGTAGAGAGGCTGCTAGAATGAGAACATGACTGAAGCAGAGAGGTATAGAGGCTGCTAGAATGATAACAGGACTGAAGCAGAGAGGTATAGAGGCTGCTAGAATGAGAACGGGACTGAAACAGAGAGGTAGAGAGGCTGCTAGAATGAGAACAGGACTGAAACAGAGGTATAGAGGCTGCTAGAATGAGAACAGGACTGAAACAGAGAGGTATAGAGGCTGCTAGAATGAGAACAGGACTGAAACAGAGAGGTATAGAGGCTGCTAGAATGAGAACAGGACTGAAACAGAGAGGTATAGAGGCTGCTAGAAGGAGAACAGGACTGAAACAGAGAGGTATAGAGGCTGCTAGAATGAGAACAGGACTGAAACAGAGGTATAGAGGCTGCTAGAATGAGAACAGGACTGAAACAGAGAGGTAGAGAGGCTGCTAGAATGAGAACAGGACTGAAACAGAGAGGTATAGAGGCTGCTAGAATGAGAACAGGACTGAAACAGAGAGGTAGATAGGCTGCTAGAAGGAGAACAGGACTGAAACAGAGGTATAGAGGCTGCTAGAATGAGAACAGGACTGAAACAGAGGTATAGAGGCTGCTAGAATGAGAACAGGACTGAAACAGAGAGGTATAGAGGCTGCTAGAATGAGAACAGGACTGAAACAGAGAGGTAGAGAGGCTGCTAGAATGAGAACAGGACTGAAACAGAGAGGTATAGAGGCTGCTAGAATGAGAACAGGACTGAAACAGAGAGGTATAGAGGCTGCTAGAATGAGAACAGGACTGAAACAGAGGTATATAGGCTGCTAGAATGAGAACAGGACTGAAACAGAGGGGTATAGAGGCTGCTAGAATGAGAACAGGACTGAAACAGAGAGGTAGAGAGGCTGCTAGAATGAGAACAGGACTGAAACAGAGGTATAGAGGCTGCTAGAATGAGAACAGGACTGAAACAGAGAGGTATAGAAGCTGCTAGAATGAGAACAGGACTGAAACAGAGAGGTATAGAGGCTGCTAGAATGAGAACAGGACTGAAACAGAGAGGTATAGAAGCTGCTAGAATGAGAACAGGACTGAAACAGAGAGGTATAGAGGCTGCTAGAATGAGAACAGGACTGAAACAGAGAGGTATAGAGGCTGCTAGAATGAGAACAGGACTGAAACAGAGAGGTATAGAGGCTGCTAGAATGAGAACAGGACTGAAACAGAGAGGTAGAGAGGCTGCTAGAATGAGAACAGGACTGAAACAGAGAGGTATAGAGGCTGCCAGAATGTTTTCAGCCAAATAAACTTCAAAGACATGTTTGTGGAGCTCGGAGGGACCGATTATTAACTTGTTGAAAAGGAGTGAAATGTGACCTACTGTAACAAAACAATAATTAGCCTACATCAGCATCCGAAACAGCTTCTAGAAATAATAATAATAATAATAATAATAATAATAATAATAATAATCCAATATTCATTTTGAAAATGAATGAGTTCTCCGACGAGGGGAAGAGAACTTTCAGAAAAGCTAATTGGCCCGTAGCTCTGGTTTCCCCTCCGCGCTGGAACTATTAGTGAATGTTTGAAGCACAGAGAACGGTAGCGGGGGGCCGGGGGGGGGGGGGGGGGGTCCTCTGTGTCTGCCCTCTGACCTCTGGGGGGGGTCCTCTGTGTCTGCCCTCTGACCTCTGGGGGGGGGTCCTCTGTGTCTGCCCTCTGACCTCTGGGGGGGGGGTCCTCTGTGTCTGCCCTCTGACCTCTGGGGGGGGGTCCTCTGTGTCTGCCCTCTGACCTCTGGGGGGGGGTCCTCTGTGTCTGCCCTCTGACCTCTGGGGGGGGGTCCTCTGTGTCTGCCCTCTGACCTCTGTTGGGTCGCAACCCGTAGTTTGAGAACCGCTGATCTAGAGCCACGCACACCCCTACACTATAATCCCTACACCCTACACCCTACACTCTACACCCTACACCCTACACCCTACACCCTACACCCTGCACCCTACACCCCACACTCTACACCCTACACCCTACACCCTACACCCCACACCCTACACCCCACACCCTACACCCTACACCCTACACCCTACACCCTGCACCCTACACCCTGCACCCTACACCCTACACCCTACACCCTACACCCTGCACCCTACACCCTACACCCTACACCCTGCACCCTACACCCTACACTCTACACTCTACACCCTACACCCTACACCCTACACCCTACACCCTACACCCTGCACCCTACACCCTGCACCCTACACCCTACACTCTACACCCTACACCCTACACCCTACACCCCACACCCTACACCCTACACCCTACACCCTACACCCTACACCCCACACCCTACACCCTACACTCTACACCCTGCACCCTACACCCTACACCCTACACCCTACACTCTACACTCTACACCCTACACCCTACACCCTGCACCCTACACCCTACACCCTACACCCTGCACCCTACACCCTACACCCTACACTCTACACTCTACACCCTGCACCCTACACTCTACACCCTACACCCTACACCCTACACCCTACACTCTACACCCTACACCCTACACTCTACACCCTACACCCTACACCCTACACTCTACACTCTACACCCTGCACCCTACACTCTACACCCTACACCCTACACCCTACACCCTACACTCTACACCCTACACCCTACACTCTACACCCTACACCCCACACTCTACACCCTACACCCTACACCCTACACTCTACACTCTACACCCTGCACCCTACACTCTACACTCTACACCCTACACCCTACACCCTACACCCTACACTCTACACCCTACACTCTACACCCTACACCCTACACCCTACACTCTACACCCCACACCCTACACCCTACACCCTACACCCCACACTCTACACCCTACACCCTACACCCTGCACCCCACACTCTACACCCTACACCCTACACCCTACACCCTACACCCCACACTCTACACCCTACACCCTACACTCTACACCCTACACTCTACACCCTACACTCTACACCCTACACTCTACACCCTACACCCTACACTCTACACCCTACACCCCACACCCTACACCCTACACCCCACACCCTACACCCTACACCCCACACCCTACACCCTACACCCTACACCCTACACTCTACACCCTACACCCTACACCCTACACTCTACACCCCACACCCTACACTCTACACCCTACACCCTACACTCTACACTCTACACCCTACACCCTACACTCTACACCCTACACCCTACACCCTACACTCTACACCCTACACCCTACACCCTACACTCTACACCCTACACTCTACACCCTACACCCTACACCCTACACCCTACACTCTACACCCTACACCCTACACCCTACACTCTACACCCTACACTCTACACTCTACACCCTACACTCTACACCCTGCACCCTACACTCTACACCCTACACCCTACACTCTACACCCTACACCCTACACCCTACACCCTACACCCCACACCCTACACCCTACACCCTACACCCTACACTCTACACCCTACACTCTACACTCTACACCCTACACTCTACACTCTACACCCTACACCCTACACCCTACACCCTACACTCTACACCCTACACCCTACACCCTACACTCTACACCCTACACTCTACACTCTACACCCTACACCCTGCACCCTACACTCTACACCCTACACTCTACACCCTACACCCTACACCCTACACCCTACACCCTACACCCTACACTCTACACTCTACACTCTACAGCCTACACTCTACACCCTACACCCTACACCCTACACTCTACACCCTACACCCTACACCCTACACCCTACACCCTACACTCTACACCCTACACCCTACACTCTACACCCCACACCCTACACCCTACACCCTACACCCTACACCCTACACCCTACACTCTACACCCTACACGCTGCACCCTACACCCTACACCCTACACTCTACACCCTACACCCTACACTCTACACCCTACACCCTACACTCTACACCCTACACCCTACACCCTACACCCTACACTCTACACCCTACACCCTACACCCTACACTCTACACCCTACACCCTACACCCTACACCCTACACTCTACACCCTACACTCTACACCCTGCACCCTACACCCTACACCCTACACCCTACACTCTACACTCTACACCCTACACTCTACACCCTGCACCCTACACCCTACACTCTACACCCTACACCCTACACCCTACACCCTACACTCTACACCCTACACCCTACACCCTACACTCTACACTCTACACCCTACACCCTACACCCTACACCCTACACCCTACACCCTACACTCTACACCCTACACCCTACACCCTACACTCTACACCCTACA
>NW_028171605.1:15000-24394 GCF_963971535.1 Notolepis coatsorum
CTCTCCTCCTCCTCCCCTCACCTCCACCCTCTCCTCCTCCTCCTCCTCTCCTCCTCCTCCTCCTCCTCCTCCTCCTCCTCCTCCTCCTCCTCCTCCTCCTCATCCTCCTCTCCTCATCCTCCTCCTCTTCCTCCTCCTCCTCACCTCCACCCTCTCCTCCTCCTCCTCACCTCCACCCTCTCCTCCTCTCCTCCTCTCCTCACCTCCACCCTCTCCTCACCCTCTCCTCCTCCTCTCCTGCTCTCCTCCTCATCCTCCTCCTCTTCCTCCTCCTCCTCACCTCCACCCTCTCCTCCTCCTCCTCACCTCCACCCTCTCCTCCTCTCCTCCTCTCCTCACCTCCACCCTCTCCTCACCCTCTCCTCCTCCTCTCCTGCTCTCCTCCTCCTCCTCCTCTCCTCCTCACCCTCTCCACCTCCTCCTCCTCTCCTCCTCACCCTCTCCTCCTCCTCTCCTCCTCTCCTCACCTCCACCCTATCCTCCTCTCCTCCTCCTCACCTCCACCTCCACCCTCTCCTCCTCCTCACCCTCTCCTCCTCTCCTCCTCACCTCCACCCTCTCCTCCTCCTCACCCTCTCCTCCTCTCCTCCTCACCTCCACCCTCTCCTCCTCTCCTCCTCTCCTCCTCCTCACCCTCTCCTCCTCTCCTCCTCTCCTCCTCACCTCCACCCTCTCCTCCTCTCCTCCTCTCCTCCTCCTCACCCTCTCCTCCTCTCCTCCTATCCTCCTCACCTCCACCCTCTCCTCCTCTCCTCCTCACCTCCACCCTCTCCTCCTCTCCTCTCCTCCTCCTCCTCCTCCTCCTCTCCTCACCTCCACCATCTCCTCCTCTCCTCCTCCTCATCTCCACCTCCTCCTCCTCTCCTCCTCACCCTCTCATCCACCCTCTCCTCCTCTCCTACTCTCCTCCTCCTCTCCACCTCCTCCTCTCCTCCTCACCCTCTCCTCCTCTCCTCCTCTCCTCCTCTCCTCCTCCTCTCCACCTCCTCCTCCTCTCCTCCTCACCCTCTCCTCCTCCTCTCCTCCTCCTCACCCTCTCCTCCTCCTCCTCTCCTCCTCCTCCTCACCCTCTCCTCCTCCTCTCCTCACCCTCTCCTCCTCCTCTCCTCCTCCCTCCTCCTCCTCCTCCTCACCGCCCTCCTCAGATGAAGAACATCTTCTGCCTCTCGTCTCCGCATGGCTTTGATTCTCAAGCTCCGGGGAAAAGAGCTGCTTCATGAATGATTTAAAATCACATAGTTCCTCTGGAACACCAGAGAGAGTATGTTGGCCCCGTTCTCTCTGCTCTGCAGATCTTCTAACCAGAGAGAGCATGTTGGCCCCGTTCTCTCTGCTCCGCAGATCTTCTAACCAGAGAGAGCATGTTGGCCCCGTTCTCTCTGCTCTGCAGATCTTCTAACCAGAGAGAGCATGTTGGCCCCGTTCTCTCTGCTCTGCAGATCTTCTAACCAGACACATTCACTGCAAACACATGTGACTACCACTGGCGCTGCTGTGATGGCTGCCTTTCTGATCGCTCCGACGAGACTGTGCTTTATTTTGTTAATTTTTATAGTATTAGGAGTTTTATTTGCACCAACTGTTGGTGCATTATATGTGTATGACCGTCAGTCAATCATTGACATTGGATTAAGAAAAACTTACCGTTTGGATTGCTCTCTGGATCGGATCGCTGAACAGCAGAAATGGCCCGACGAGATCCTTTGTTATGCCGGCCACGGACAAGGAAAAAAGCCGCCGCGAAGACGAGGAAAGAGAGCCGGGGTCCGGAACAGACTGAGGTCCAAACGACACAGAACCACATTGCCCAGCATATTGTTGGCCAATGTGCAATCGATAGGAAACAAATTGGACGACATCAGAGCAAGGATCCAATTCCAGAGGGACATTCGGGATTGTAACGTCCTCTGTTTCACAGAAACTTGGCTGAGTCCAGATGTCCCGAACCATGCAATAGAACCGGCAGACCACTTCTTCGTTCTACGAAAAGACCGGACGGCATTAGAGTCACTAAAGAAGAAAGGAGGCGGCATTGCCTTCATGATAAACAAGGAGTGGTGCGATTTAGGCAACACAAAGGAAATGACTAACCACTGCTCCCCAGACCTGGAGTTTATCACGATAAAATGTCGACCCTTCTTCCTCCCAAGAGAGTTAACGTCCATCATCCTCATCGGAGTGTACATTCCACCACACGCGAACACTGAGGTCGCACTTTCAAAACTTCACGACGAGGTAAACAAACTCCAGGCAGCTAACGTTGACGCGGCCATTTTGGTCTTGGGGGATTTCAACAGCGCGCGTCTTAAAAAGGTGCTGCCGAATTTCTATCAGCATGTGACCTGTCCCACCAGAGGTGAGAACATATTAGACCATGTATACTCGCAATTTAAGAATGGGTACAAGTCACAGGCTCTTAGTCCATTCGGTAAAAGCGATCACGCCGCAATTTTTCTTTTGCCTAAGTACAAACAGTGTCTCAAGCGAACGCCGGTGGTCTCGCGAGAGGTTAAGCGTTGGACCGTGACGTCAGTAGAGTCACTCCAAGCAGTGCTGGGAAGCACAGAATGGAGTGTACTCCGTGATAACACAGCCAATATTAACGAATACACCGAAACGGTGATTGACTATGTCTGTACTCAGGTAGAAGTAATAATCCCCACCACCAAAATTAATATCTACCCAAACCAAAAGCCCTGGGTAGACAAATCCGTCCGTGAGGCTCTGAAAGTGCGCACATCAGCATACAACACCGGGCTGGTGACAGGCAACATGGAAGAACACAAGATGGCAAGATACAACGTCAGGAGAGCAGTAATAGAGGCAAAACGGCGTTACAGGGATAAAGTTGAACTTCAGTTTGAACAGGCTGACTCTAGAGGCATGTGGCAGGGCCTCAGAACAATGACAGACTACAAAGGAACCCCCCTCAAACTGAACAGTGACATCTCCTTAGCAAATGATCTCAACTCCTTCTATGCGAGGTTTGAGGCTGTGAATAACAACACCAGCCTACAAACCACGGCAATGGGGGGGGGGGGGGTCTGCTGATGGAGACTCAGTGTTCAGGGTAACAGAGCATGAGGTGAGACGGATCTTTAAAAAAGTGGATATCAGGAAGGCAGCAGGACCGGACGGCATCCCCGGCCGCGTCCTAAAAGTCTGTGCCGACCAACTGGCCCCGGTATTCACTGACATCTTCAACCTGTCCTTGGAACAGGCCGTCATCCCCACCTGTCTGAAGAAGTCCACCATCATCCCTGTACCCAAAAAATCTACGCCCGCTTGCCTCAACGACTACCGCCCTGTAGCCCTCACCTCCATAGCCATGAAGTGCTTTGAGAAGCTAGTGAAGGGCTACATCTGTTCCTCCCTCCCCATCAACCTGGACCCTCTGCAATTTGCATATCGCCCCAACAGGTCCACGGAGGACGCCATAGCCCATGTGCTGCACACAGCAGCATCACATCTGGACAAGAGGAAGGGGAACTATGTGAGAATGCTGTTCATCGACTACAGCTCAGCATTCAATACCATAGTCCCCTCCAAACTCATAGCCAAGCTCAGGGACCTGGGCTTGAACTATGACCTGTGCCAGTGGGTCCTGGACTTCCTGACGGGCAGACCCCAGGTGGTAAGAGCCGGCAACTGCACCTCCTCATCCATCACGCTCAACATAGGGGCCCCCCAGGGCTGTGTTCTGAGCCCCCTCCTCTACTCCCTGTACACACATGACTGCGTAGCACAGCGGAACAACAACACCATCATCAAATTTGCTGATGACACAGTAGTGGTGGGCCTGATCTCTGCCAACGACGAAAGGGCCTACCTGGAAGAGGTAGAGAACCTGTCACAGTGGTGTCAGGAGAACTGCCTCTCCCTGAACGTCAGCAAAACAAAAGAGATGATTGTGGACTTCAGGAGGTCGGGGGTCAAGGACTACAGCCCCCTCAGCATCGACGGGGCACCAGTTGAGAGAGTGAACAGTTTCAAGTACCTCGGAGCCCACATATCCGAGGACTTGACATGGACCACACACATTGACAGTGTTGTGAAGAAGGCACGACAACGCCTCTACTTCCTCAGGCGCCTAAGGAAGTTCCAAGTCAGTCAGAAGATCCTTAGGAACTTCTACTCATGTACAATAGAGAGCATCCTGACCGGCAACATCACCTCCTGGTTTGGGAATAGCACTGCACAAGACCGTAGCAGACTACAAAGAGTGACACGTTCAGCCGAACGCACAATTAGAGGGGGGCTTCCCACCCTCCAGAACATTTACAACAAGCGGTGCAAGGGGAAGGCTAAGAGAATTATTAAGGACTCGAGCCACCCGAACAACTGCCTCTTTGAACTGCTGCCGTCAGGCAAGCGATACCGGAGTCTTATGGCGAGCACAGAAAGACTCAGAAGGAGCTTCTATCCCCAGGCCATCAGGCTGCTAAACGAACAATAATCGCTAAACGAACAATAATCACTATGCAACAACCATCAAATACACACAGCACACACACCCACACGCACACACACACTCACTCAAACAAACAACACACTGCAGCACCCACTCTCCACACTTTAGATCACACAAACACACTTACACTTTATATTTATTGATAAAGGATTTGCACTACAACTCGTACACCTACTGTGAATTGTACCTAAACTGCACCTCGTCCATTTATGCCTTGCACTATATAGTATTGTATATTAGTACACTGCACAGTATTGTATATTGTATGGTAACTACGTCTACGAACATTGTACATATGTCTAAACTGAACACTGTGACCTCTTTTTTTTTTTTTTCTAATTTTTACTATGTTTTTATTTCATACTTATCTTGTCATGCACAGTCTCTGGAGCGCAACAGTAAGAAGCATTTTGTACAAAAGTATTCTGTACTTCTGTATGACAACTATTAAAGAAACTTGAAACTTGAAACAGAGAGAGCATGTTGGCCCCGTTCTCTCTGCTCTGCAGATCTTCTAACCAGAGAGAGTATGTTGGCCCCGTTCTCTCTGCTCTGCAGATCTTCTAACCAGAGAGAGTATGTTGGCCCCGTTCTCTCTGCTCTGCAGATCTTCTAACCAGAGAGAGTATGTTGGCCCCGTTCTCTCTGCTCTGCAGATCTTCTAACCAGAGAGAGCATGTTGGCCCCGTTCTCTCTGCTCTGCAGATCTTCTAACCAGAGAGAGCATGTTGGCCCCGATCTCTCTGCTCTGCAGATCGTCTAACCAGAGAGAGCATGTTGGCCCCGTTCTCTCTGCTCTGCAGATCTTCTAACCAGAGAGAGCATGTTGGCCCCGTTCTCTCTGCTCTGCAGATCTTCTAACCAGAGAGAGCATGTTGGCCCCGATCTCTCTGCTCTGCAGATCGTCTAACCAGAGAGAGCATGTTGGCCCCGATCTCTCTGCTCTGCAGATCTTCTAACCAGAGAGAGCATGTTGGCCCCGTTCTCTCTGCTCTGCAGATCTTCTAACCAGAGAGAGCATGTTGGCCCCGTTCTCTCTGCTCTGCAGATCTTCTAACCAGAGAGAGTATGTTGGCCCCGTTCTCTCTGCTCTGCAGATCTTCTAACCAGAGAGAGCATGTTGGCCCCGTTCTCTCTGCTCTGCAGATCTTCTAACCAGAGAGAGCATGTTGGCCCCGTTCTCTCTGCTCTGCAGATCTTCTAACCAGAGAGAGCATGTTGGCCCCGTTCTCTCTGCTCTGCAGATCTTCTAACCAGAGAGAGCATGTTGGCCCCGTTCTCTCTGCTCCGCAGATCTTCTAACCAGAGAGAGCATGTTGGCCCCGTTCTCTCTGCTCTGCAGATCTTCTAACCAGAGAGAGCATGTTGGCCCCGTTCTCTCTGCTCTGCAGATCTTCTAACCAGAGAGAGCATGTTGGCCCCGTTCTCTCTGCTCTGCAGATCTTCTAACCAGAGAGAGCATGTTGGCCCCGTTCTCTCTGCTCCGCAGATCTTCTAACCAGAGAGAGCATGTTGGCCCCGTTCTCTCTGCTCTGCAGATCTTCTAACCAGAGAGAGCATGTTGGCCCCGTTCTCTCTGCTCTGCAGATCTTCTAACCAGAGAGAGCATGTTGGCCCCGTTCTCTCTGCTCTGCAGATCTTCTAACCAGAGAGAGCATGTTGGCCCCGTTCTCTCTGCTCTGCAGATCTTCTAACCAGAGAGAGCATGTTGGCCCCGTTCTCTCTGCTCTGCAGATCTTCTAACCAGAGAGAGCATGTTGGCCCCGTTCTCTCTGCTCTGCAGATCTTCTAACCAGAGAGAGCATGTTGGCCCCGTTCTCTCTGCTCTGCAGATCTTCTAACCAGAGAGAGCATGTTGGCCCCGTTCTCTCTGCTCTGCAGATCTTCTAACCAGAGAGAGCATGTTGGCCCCGTTCTCTCTGCTCTGCAGATCTTCTAACCAGAGAGAGCATGTTGGCCCCGTTCTCTCTGCTCTGCAGATCTTCTAACCAGAGAGAGCATGTTGGCCCCGTTCTCTCTGCTCTGCAGATCTTCTAACCAGAGAGAGCATGTTGGCCCCGTTCTCTCTGCTCTGCAGATCTTCTAACCAGAGAGAGCATGTTGGCCCCGTTCTCTCTGCTCTGCAGATCTTCTAACCAGAGAGAGCATGTTGGCCCCGTTCTCTCTGCTCTGCAGATCTTCTAACCAGAGAGAGCATGTTGGCCCCGTTCTCTCTGCTCTGCAGATCTTCTAACCAGAGAGAGCATGTTGGCCCCGTTCTCTCTGCTCTGCAGATCTTCTCCTGTCCTGTCAGCAGAGAACCAGCAGTCGTGTACAGTCGTGTGTGTGTTTGTGTGTGGTTGTGTGTGTGTTTGTGTATGGTTGTGTGTGGTTGTGTGTGTGTTTGTGTGTGGTTGTGTGTGTGTTTGTGTATGGTTGTGTGTGTGGTTGTGTGTGTTTGTGTGTGGTTGTGTGTGTGTTTGTGTATGGTTGTGTGTGTGGTTGTGTATGGTTGTGTGTGTGTTTGTGTATGGTTGTGTGTGTGGTTGTGTGTGTGTTTGTGTGTGGTTGTGTGTGTGTTTGTGTATGGTTGTGTGTGTGGTTGTGTATGGTTGTGTGTGTGTTTGTGTATGGTTGTGTGTGTGGTTGTGTATGGTTGTGTGTGTGTTTGTGTATGGTTGTGTGTGTGGTTGTGTATGGTGTGTGTGTGTGTTGTGTATGGTTGTGTGTGATGTCATCCAGTGTAGAGAGAGAGCAGAGGCAGCTGTCTCTCTCTCCTCCTCCAGGATCATGAAACCCAACGCAGGCGGCTGCCATTGATTCTGACCAAGACCTTCCCTGGCGGCACTTTCATCTTGTTTTCTCACATTCCTTCTCTCATCCCTCCTCCTCCTCCTCCTCCTCCTCCTCCTCCTCCTCCTCCTCCTCCTCCTCCTCCTCCTCCTCCTCCTCATCCTGCTCTCCTCCTCCTCCTCCTCCTCATCCTCCTCCTGCTCTCCTCCTCCTCCTCCTCCTCCTCCTCCTCCTCCTCCTGCTCTCCTCCTCCTCCTCCTCCTCCTCCTCATCCTCCTCATCCTCCTCCTCCTCCTCATCCTCATCCTCTTCCTCCTCCTCATCCTCCTCCTCCTCTTCCTCCTCCTCCCCTCCTCCTTCCTCTCATCCTCCCTCCTTCTCCTCCCCCTCCTCATCCTCATCTTCCTCCTCCTCATCCTCCTCTTCCTCCTCCTCCCCTCCTCCTCCTCCTCCTCCTCTTCCTCATCATCCTCCTATTCCTCCTCCTCCTCATCCTCCCCCTCCTCATCTTCCTCCTCCTCCCTCTCCTCCTCCTCCTTATCCCCCTCCTCATCTTCCTCATCCCCTCCTCCTCCCTATCCTCCTCTTCTTCCTCCTCCTCATCCTTCTGCTCCTCCTCTTCCTCATCATCTTCCTCATCTTCCTCATCCGCCCTCTCCTCCTCCTTCTCCCCCTCCTCCTCCTCCTCTTCCTCCTCCTCCCCCTCCTCCTCTTCCTCCTCATCCCCTCCTCCTCCCTCTCCTCCTCCTCCTCCTCCTCCTCATCCTCCTGCTCCTCCTCTTCCTCCTCATCTTCCTCCTCCTCCTCCTCTCCTCCTCCTCCTCCTCCTCCTCCTCCTCCCCTGTTCTCTACAATCACACAGTTTGTAGATTGTATTACACAATAGTCTGCTCTCCGCTCCGGTCAGATGACTCTGTTTATCTTCGTCTGGGTGTCTGTCTCTTCGCACGCGGCCACTTCACAGACGCTGTATCCGCGGCTAATCTGCTACATTAGCATCAGCGTGTGGGATGCAGTCGCTGCTGACAGCCAGCTGTTTCTCTCTCTGACGGGGTCAGAGCCTGTAGCCGGTGCTGCTGTACGCTAACGCTAACCGACGGCGGGTCCCGGGAGGCCCCTCGGGGCCCGCTGGCTCTACGCTGCTCTCCTTCTCTACAGGAACGCACTGGGTGTCAACCGCTACGCCAATTAGCTTCAGTAGCGGCGGCTAGTAGCAGCCACATCACCCCTCGACAAGAGGGGGCTGCTAGTCATTGTGGTTCTTTCTTTTTTTTTTGCAGTTGGAAGGTTGAAAGGGAGACATGGCAGTTACTCTATTATTGTCTATTTTATTGTATTGTGTTGTATTCTGTTGTATTGTATTCTATTTAGGGCTGCAACTAACGATTATTTTGTTATCGATGAATCTGTTGATTATTTTATTGATTAGTCGATTAATAACCCAATTCATTTGTCGGTATCGGGCAGAATTTTTATAAATAGATCAATACAGTCTGTATTAATTAATGTTGCATTTTTTTCCCCAAATGTAGCCAAGAGTAAAGACCCTAACCCTGTCAGAACAGTCAAAGTGTATATTTTCAGCATTAGGTTTTAGGGCTGTACCGAATGTCATTTTTTAACATTCGAAGCTTCGATCGAAGTATTCAAACGAAGCTTCGAATGTCTATAAAAAAAATTTACTTAAAAAAAAGAAAAAATATATATATATTTTTTAACTAAATCCTCAATTTGAATAAAGTGATTAATCTGATTCAATTAGTCTTTTTCTTTTATTAAATCAACTTTCTTTAATGAATATAACTCATCAGTTTCGTCCACATAAATAATCCAATAAGGGCACGGTTGGTATGAAAGTGATGGTGACGTCTTATAGTATAATATTATAATATTAGTGTAGCCTAATCTTTATCTGCAACTGTGAGGAAAACAGATTGAAACGGATTGAAAAAAATAATAATTATACAAAATAAAAAATTCGAATGTTGATTTAGAATTCGAATGTCAACATTATGATCGAAGCTTCGAAGCATTCGGTACAGCCCTATTAGGTTTGTTTACCAATGATTTACATTTTTATACATTTTTTATTAGCGAAATATGAGTTCATGAATATCTCGGCGCATCCCGGTGGAAACCGGATGAATTGGA
>NW_028171604.1:0-38976 GCF_963971535.1 Notolepis coatsorum
GGTATGGGCTGGTACCGGCAGTGTACCATGGCCCGCTTGTCCAGGTGCTGTTCCTCGGTGCGGGTCGTGCGTCGTGCTCACCCGTGTATAGAGTCGGGGGTCTGTAGCGCAGCTCCGCGGGAGTATAGCCTGGGCTGTACCGGACCTCCTGGTCCGGTAGAGTACTGTGCTGTCGTCGGGCGTGGTTCTCCTCCTCTTCCTCTTCGTCTTCAGTTAGGTCATCCAGTGCTTGTAGTCTCTGGTTTAGCCTCTCCACAGGATATGCTGCTCCTTCCCGGTTGCTAGGTCTCGCTTGGACCGGTGGGGGGAGGTGGTCTGTGGGGGGTATAGACCTCGTCTGTTGGTCAAGTTCAGGGTTGTTTACTCGGCTAGGGGATGCCGCCCTGGAGGTGTGTCTAGACGAGTTCCTGGAGCCTCTGGCGGAGGGAGAGGGTGTTGTCCGTCTGATCAGCTGTTCTATTAGTTGCGCTTGCTGTCTGTCGCGCTCTGCGTCCCGTAGAGCACCAGCAGCTGCTCGCTGGCTGTCTGCTCGGTCTCGGGCCACATTCTCTTCTCTCTGAATGCGTCTTATTTCTAGACGTATATGCTCTTCTTCGCTCCGCTGCTGGATCTGCAGTCGGTCGCGTTCAGCAGCGGCGTTCAGGCTGATGAGGAAGGCCTGCTGTAGGGTCCTCTCTGCCTCGCTGGGAGAAGGCGGTTGTATAGGGGAGCCTTCCCTCGGGGTACTCCTTGCGGAGCCTTGGAGCTCTATCTCCACGGTGCTCTCCCCGTCTTCTTCCGTGCCGAGTTCTCTCTCGGTAGCGTTGTATTCCTCCCGGGACTCATCGGGGACTACTTCTTCAGTACTGGCGGGGTGTGAAGTCATGTCTGGTTCCCACTGGTCCCCACCGTGAACTTGGTCAGTTACATTAGAGCCCGTAGGGGCCTCTATGGTCGGGGTAGTCTGGGCGTTGGGGTTAGACATACTTTTACTTTCTAGTTTTACCGCGTTTACTGTTAGTAGAAGACTAGGTTGTTGACTGACAGCGTAAGCCTCTAAGTACTGAGGGAGCCGTCGTTCGCGCTGCGGGCGTTGGTTAGGAGGATCGTTTCGTGGAGTGTTCATCATAGGCCATTTCAATATTAATAACACTATATTAATATTACACTAATTACCATCCGGCTCGAAGGACCAATTGTAACTGAGGGGTACAATTCCCTGACTGTATTACTAGATATGATACTTACTACCACTACCTTTGTACTTAATATTCGGCCACCCAGTACACGGCATAAATATATTATGATGAACACTGTCACGTAGATGAAACGGATCCAACACAAATGTACGAATTAGAAATAGGTCTTTATTTCTACACAGCGATGGTGTGTAGAGCAAGCACTTAATCAAATCAATCACATTTATGAATGGAATTAGTATGCACTTTTATGGCAAGAGTATTCGTCGGTATATCAATAGAGAATGTCCAATCTCTGAAGGCGCAGGTGGTACATATACGACCTGGAATAGTTTAAGGAATAACAGCAATGATACTTTAATGATTATATACTGGACACACTAGGGGGGGTTAATCCGGTCGCTTGTAAGCCGACAGGAGTAGGAAGGGGGGGGGGGTAGAATCCGGCTGCCTCATCCGGCCAAGGGTATCCCAGGTGAACCCACTGTAGTGCCGTTCAATGCGCCGGCGATCCTTGGACCACAGATGAAAGCAGATGGACTCTTTGTGGGCCGGCTCTCTCCGGTCCACGGGGGAGAGACGTGAAGCGACCTCGTCTTGCAGAGCGTCTCCTCACCTTGCGTCCTCTCCAGGGGGGGGGGGTTCCAACACACGGCAGTGTCGGGGGTCTTTATCCATGGAATAATCAAAGTATACAAAGCATAATCCGTGCCTGGGAAGGCGGGCTGTCGTCGGTAGAATAATCCGGTATACAGGTCCACTCGCTCGTCGGCTCTGGGGCTCCTCGGGTGCAGCTTCACGTGGGGTCAACCACCCTGGATAAGCAGCCAGTTCTCTGCCCGAAACGATGGGGTACTGACTACGGTAGTATTCTTACCGCACGAAGCACTATATATTAACAGACTATTATTAGCTTAATAGACTACGTCCAACTCGACGATATAGTGCCAAATATGACTATTCAAATATTAATATACACGATGTCTCAATACCGATGGTAGGCGAACTTGGCCTTACTCCCACACGTGGCGTCGCGGGGAGGCTTTACGTCTGTGACTCTATTGGAGGGTAAGAAACTGGACTGAAAAGGAAGTCCTACTTTAGTAGCGCAGTATATATACGCACTATGAACAAATAGTCCCATTAGTGGTGCGGTAGTCAGATTCCTACGCGGAACTAGGACTTGTTCGTACATGTGGAGCGGTACGTTTGAACTGGGTCTGAGGGGTATGGCAGCCTGGCACCAAGGTCTCGACCAATAGTAGAATGGAGACTATTATGGGATGTTCAGTAGGCTAGAATGGATATTCAATGCATATTGTACAAGGAATATACAAGGGATATCAGGGAATATTAGAGAATATACAAATACAATTAAATATATATATATAAATAAATATATATATTCGGTTTAATCTGGCCCTTCACAACAGATACCACGGCAAAAACATCAGGAAAAGTATATATATATAGAGAGAGAGAGAAAACAAAACTTAACTTAACAAGATATTCTAAAAGTATCGATACTATCGTCTGCTGTCATGGCGGCACCGTCAGCTCTGACGCCAGTCACGGTAAATGCTCTGACAATACACTGGACTTTTCTGTCAGTTTTTCAATTTTTACTGTCTGTCAAATCAGTTCTCTGTGTTTACACTTACGACCGGGATACGCTACTGGAAATCAGGAAAGCAGCGTATATGGATTACACATTTTTGACAGCCCTCTGCCCGAGGAGCTACATGCCGACGGCACCTTACCTGGCTGGGGAGGCCACGCCTGGAACCGAGGCACCCGACACCAACATCGTCGCAGCAGGCCGGCATCCCGGCATCTATACTTTCCGTAGCCGCATTTCTGGCAGACGTTTCTGGCAACATGTGACATGTGCGCCCAATAGCGTGACGAGCTGTGTCTTTGCCCATTTCCACGTCAAACAGCCTGCAAACTACCTGGCGTGGTTCTATCGCCCTGCTCTTAAGACAAACTCTAACCTTAACCAACTTCGAAAGAGTCCCTAAGCTTAACCGTCAAAAGAACTTGCCTAACCTAAAACTGACGTCGGCCAATCAGAGAGCGTCTGCCAGAAATGCGGCTACGGAAAAATATCACGCGGCATCCCGCCGTCATCGGAGAAGCCCTCCCAAGCCTGCGCTGCCATCTCTACGGCTCGCCAATGTCCGATCACTTAGGAATAAGTTCGACGAACTTCTACTGCTGATCCAAACCAACCTGGACTTTAAGAACTGCTTGGCGATCTGCCTCACAGAGACAAGGCTGGATGAATCGGTGACCGACGCTGCTTCACATTACTCCGAGCCGACAGGTCCGAGGCTCTCAGTCAGAAATCGATTGGCGGTGGAATCAGCTTCATGATCAATGAGCGCTGCTGGTGCAATAATTCCACCCTTCTGCACAGGTACTGCTCGCCCCACCTCGAATTCATGTCTGTGAAATGCCGACCTTTTTACCTCCCCAGAGAGTTTGCGTCGGTAATCCTAACAGGAGTATATATTCCACCCACTCAGTCAACTGAAGTGAGCGACAGGGCTGGAAAAGGGTAAAGCAGCAGGCCCGGCTAACATCTCACCTGCCTGCCTCAGCTACTGTTCTGACCAGCTAGCACCAGTCTACACGGGCATCTTCACCACCTCACTCCAGCAAATGCAGATCCCAGCCCTCTTAAAAAAATCCACCATCATCCCCATACCCAAGAAAGGCAAAATATCTAGCCTTAATGACTACAGACCCGTGGCCTCGACGGCAGTAGCCATGAAGGTGCTGGACCGTATAGTCCTGTCATTTCTAAAAATACTCACATCCCCCCCTGATGGACCCCCTACAATTCACCTATCGCTCAAACCGGTCTACTGACGATGCAGTCAACCTGGCACTGCACTACACCCTCCAGCATTTGGAGACCAAAAACAGCTACGCACGGATACTTTTCATTGACTTTAGCAGTGCCTTCAACACCATCAACCCCCTCACACTGTTCCAAACCCTGGCCAACATGAACATTGCCCCCTCCCTCTGTTTCTGGCTGCTGGACACACTGAAGGGCCGCAAACAAGTAGTCCGCTACAACAACCACACCTCTCTCCCTCTGACCACCAACATCGGGGTACCACAGGGGTGTGTTCTTTCCCCGTGGCTTTTTTCCCTCTATACCAACAACCTCCGATCAGCATCCCCCTCAGTCAAGACGCTGAAATACGTGGACGACACTACCATCTTAGGGCTGACAACAAGGAGGATGACTACCGGTTGGAGGTGGAGCGGACACTAACGTGGTGCAGAGAACACAACCTCATACTTAATGAAAGCAAGACTGTTGAACTGATCATTGACTTTAGGAAAACCACACCCACTAAAACACCCATGCTCATCAACAATCAACCCATTTCAGCCACAGACACATTCAAATTCCTAGGAACATACATCAGAAATAAACTAAACTGGGACCATCACACCACTCATCTACTCAAAACAGCCAATCAAAGACTATTTCATCTCAGACAACTCAAGAAATACAAGGTCAGGAAGAATTTAATGGTCCAATTCTACACAGCCATAATACAAAACATTATATCATTATCCATTACTGTATGGTACGGCAACACACCCAAACACACACTACACAGACTAGATAGGATCATAAAAAGGGCATCCAAAATCATCAACTGCAAACTTCCCACCCTGGACTCCATACACAAGCATCACACCATCACACGCGCAAACAAAATCATTAGTGACCCCCTGCACCCAGCTCATCACCTCTTCCAACACCTCCCCTCTGGTAGGAGGTTTAGGTCACTGGGTAGTCGTACTGTGAGGTTCAATAATAGTTTCTTCCCCAAGGCCATACAACTGCTCAACTCCAACTCCTCCTAAATGTACCCCCTGCTGTTATGTTTCTCTGGTTTCTGTTACATTGAACCTGATGTCTATATTTCTTCGTACTGTACTGTTCCGTCATGTATATGTACTAGGTGGTGTTTTCTGTACTGTACTGTAAATAAATGTGTCCTTTATGTTTTCTGTGGTGTATTGTCGCAGCTACCACCTGCACCGTGCTTGAATTCCACCGGCCTGGCCGTGTGGCAATAAAAGGAACTTGAACTTGAACTTGAACTAATAAAATGTATTGGACCGTTTTTTAACGGCTGGGTATCGCGATATGTGTAACCCGTCCTACGCAGCGGAATAAGACCACCGGCCTTTGTGGTGCTAATGTCCTCAGTTGTTATACTGTACATCCCTACCCAGGCATCCCCTGGGGACCTTAACACCGCGTTCCCGAGGCTCACCTGCCAGCAGGCGCTGAGGAGAGCTGGACCCGGGGAGAGACGGGTTCATATCGGGGACAGCGAGGCTTCTGCTTCCATTATACTCTCTGGGATGTTTTCCAAGAAGCATCAGGATGACCCTAATGAACTCACCGATGCCGTTTCTAGTCACGTCACCCTTCCGCGTGGATCCACTACTTCTTGTCGAGATGTTTAGGTTTTGTAACGAATGCAGGCTTGCTCTCCACAGCGCTGCACTTTATGTATTTTACATAACTTTGACTTGAGGTGGGCTGTGTAATGGATATCACTGGCAGTTCTTTATTTTACCAGGAAGATCAATTGAGAACAGATTCTCATTTACAATGATGACCTGGCAAGAGGCCAGTAAAAGCAAAAACAAAACAAAACAAACCAAACAATTTAAACAGTACGCATGAATCCAAGACACACATGACAATGAAGTAAAAAAACAGCCTAAATAACGACTAAATTGTACAAGGGTGGATTTATATAGCGTTTTTATCCAAAGCGCTTTACTATTTGTTCCTCACATTTTATCCACTCACTCACACATTCACACACCGACGGTGGAGGCAACCATGCAAGGTGCCAACCTGCTCATCGGGAGCAGTTAGGGGTTAAGTGTCTTGCTCAAGGACACTTCGATACGCTGCCCGAGAGGAGCAGGAATCGAACCGGGAACCTCCGGATTACCAGACGACTGCTCTACCTCCCGAGCCACTGTCGGCCCTAACTACTAGAAATATATAGAGAGAGGAGAAAGGGAATCAACATGTACAACAGTCTGCTAGGGACTGTTGGCAGTTTTTGCTTAAACATATGGAATGGTGGAAGTTTTAAGGGAGTTCCAGTAATTTGCTGCAGCAAAACGAAGAAGTCGGGCGGGCCTTGGGAATAGTAATGATATGCAGTGTTGCGTTGCTGATTCCAAAGCTGGTTGCACGGTGTTTTAATGACGCCACATAAATGTTCCCTCGCATAAGCACAGACTAAAGACAGTCCCTAATTGCCTCTACGAATGGAATGTAACACATTTCATTCACAAGTTTTGTGTGAATGTATCTGAGAACGTATTTGAACACAACTGACGACCGGCGCTATTGTTATGCAAAGTAGCCAGGTGGGTACTTAGCGATTTGGCGCAGTCGAGTGCAGTGCATTCCTGTGTGCACGCACGTGCACATCCGTGCATGTGCGTGCGCGTGCTTCTGCTCACAGAGCCGGTTGCACGGCGTGCAACCCCGTCCCATGAGCAACGCACCCCTGATGATATGTAATGTAAGAGTATTGAGATCACTGTGACTGTGTGACTCTTCTTTTTATTCTTGTGTAGCTTTAATGCATCTATTTGTATGATTTGATTTGATTTTATTAGGGATCCCCATTAGCTGGTGCGATAGCAACCAGCTAGTCTTCCTGGGGTCCACACACAAAAAAACATACAAAAACAATCACTATTGCAAAAAACTAAATTATTAAAAGTCAGTACACACAATGCATAATGAACCTACTGTAACAATTAATATAGCTAAAATTACATTAGTGTAAAACAAAAACAAAAAATTACTTTACAGTGTTAAAAACAATTTAAAAACAATTTAAGATTCTTTTTAAAAGTGAATCTACTGTAAATGCAGCAGAGGTTCCGAGGCAGGCCATTCCACAGAGTTAATGCTCTAAAAATAAAAGATCTCCCCAAAGCGCTGGTTCTAGGACCTGGCAATTCAAGCTGCCCACTACTGGAACCTCTAGTGTAATGCTCGTGCACAGTATTACTAAAAACAATCTGATTATGTATAAAAACAGGAGTTTTACTGCTCATGACCAACTTGAACAGCACAAGTATATTAAAAGACAATCTATTTTCAACGTTAAGCCAAGAGAGGCGGGCATGCATCCGGCTCACATTAGACCTTAGTGAGCAGCCCAGTACCAACCGTGCTGCCCTGTTCTGGACCACCTGGAGCTTCCTGAGGTCACCACTGGCAGCAGATGACCACATCGCAGAGCAATAGTCAAGATGACATCAAACTAAACTTTGCACTATCAGACATAAAAGGGGACGGGCAACAAAAAAAGCACATTTCCTGGAAATACCAATTGCTCTTCCCATTTTTAAAACAATATAATCAATATGCTGAGACCAAGACAGAGTGCAATACAGCATCACTCCAAGGAGTTTAGTACTTTCAACTTGTTGAACTGCCGAATTACACAAGTTTAAATGAAGCTTTGGATTTGTAGATAACCTGTGCCTTGTGTTCTATTATATACATTTTTGTATTTTCTTTATTCCTCCCTGGAAGATGAGATCTTGTATTTCAACGGGACCTTCCTGGATAAATAAAGGATCAATTAAATTAAATTAAATGATGGTATACCAAAACGATAAACCATGGGTAAGCTAACTAAGCCAGACCTGGCCCCCAGTGTTTGTATGAGCTTTTATACCCAAATGAGCTTTATTCTCTAGCAGTGTTCTCAGTTGTAAAACATATCATGTACTTGTATTCTCTGAACATTAATAATAATAATAATAATAATAATAATAATAATAATAATAATAATAATAATAATAATAATAATAATAATAATAATAATAATAATAATAATAATAATAATAATAATAAATTGAATTTGTATTGCACTTTTTGTTCACTAGGATCCCAAAAATAAAAAATACAGAATAAAAATAAAATAAAAATAGAACATAGTTAAAAACATAAAAAAAAAGTATAAACAGAAAAGTAAAGACAACAGCACAAGAAGAAAGAAAATATCACAAGATTTTTTTTTAAAGCTAACAGTCAATGGCCTTTTGAAACAAATCGTGTTTCAGGCCTGCTTTAAAAGAGTCCAGGCTCTGTGGTGCCCTCAGCTGGATGGGGAGGCTGTTCCACAGGCGTGGTGCAGCCGTGCAGAAGGCTCGGTCACCCATGGTGCACCCAAAGGAGCAGGCTACCTGCAGATCTGAGGGTACGGGTGGAGTGATGAGTTCCTGAAGGTAGAGGGGTGCGTGTCCGTTTATGCAGTTATGGGTGAGCATCATGATTTTGTAGTTGATCCGGGATGAGACGGGGAGCCAATGTAGTGAGTGGAGGATGGGGGTTATGTGATCGTGTTCACGGACTCTCATCAGGATCCTGGCAGCGCTGTTTTGGATGTATTGTAGCTTTTGGATGCTCTTGCCAGGAATCCCTATGAAGAGTCCGTTGCAGTAGTCCAGTCTTGAGGAGACAAAGGCATGGACAAGCTTCTCTGCATCTGACGTGGGTTAAAGTGGGACGGAGTTTGGATATATTTTTTAGGTGATAGAGTGAGGTCTTGCAGAGGTGTTTAATGTGGATGTTGAAGGTCAGGTGTGGGGTCAAATCGAACCCCCATATTTGTGACTGAGGGGGAGAGGGTGATTACCTGGCCGTCAAAGGTGAGATGGGGTATGGATGAAGACTGAACCTGGTGAGGGGTACCAATGAGAAGTGCCTCCCTTGTACACTCAAGTCATCTTAACCATCTTTTCCAGATGCATTGTCTATGGAGCAGCTTCACATGTCAGACTATAGCTGACGACATCACAAATATGAGTTTTTAGTTTAGTTAATTTTTGGGAGTTGTTTTGGACTATCTTAGACCATAGGAATAATATGTATGATTTTTTTTTTTATTGCATGTAGTTGTGATAATATCGTATCATAGACCCAAGTATTGACGTGATGATACTCAACTGTGGTACAAACTGTTTCCCCCTCCCCCACTAATTTAATCTACCCCACCTGGTTACCTGGCCCCACCCCTTATATAGCATGGTCATCTAAATGATGAATTCGGGGAGCTCAGCCGGGATCCCCCCGGCCAGGGACTTCCAGTGTGGTCCTCTAGCCAAACTCCTGTTTTAACCTAATACACTTGTAACAACCAACTACTATTTGACCAGTGAATGATTGCTCCGACACCCACGACACAACCTACACACGTCATTATGAGAGACACGGGTGAAGAGAGATGGAGTGGACATGAGTTAAAATAAATAGTTAAAAACAGTAGCGATGATGCAGTAGTGTTGTGCGTCTCATTGACTGTCTCTCTAATTGCAGTGACTAAGTGCTCTCGGACTGGCACGCTAATGTGACCGGCAAGCAGATCGATGCCACTTTACTTTGCCCTTTGCGTTTTGGAAAGAGCCCCGTAAACAAAGCAACAGACAGGCTGTTGTCCGTCTCCGTCTACGAGAGACGTTATCCTCTCGGCTCTCGGCTTCTTATATTTAACTCCTAGCGTTCTCAGACAACGGCCGCGCCGGGCCCCTGTGTGCACCCCCCCCCCCCCCCCCATCCCCCTCTTCTCCACCTTCCTTCCTGATACCCCGAGCCATTCATCACTCCTGGAGCCGACTAATTGACAACTTCGCACCCCACCTCACCCCCCCCCCCCCCCCCCCCCCTTTCCCTCCTCCACCCGTCTCTCTCTCCCTGCTCCTTATCGCTTTGAATACACTGTACATTGCATTAGCCGACCCGGCGACAGAGAAAGAAAACAGCTGAATTTCAATGTGTTTTCCAGCCTACTTTCCGTGGGGCTTCGCTCCCGCTCCGTCGCCCAGCGATCCTCTGTCAAGATGGATATCAGCGCCTCGCTCCCGTCTCCCACTCCGCCCCCTTTCTCAGTACCCACCCCCCCCTTTTCTACTCCACCTACCCCCCTTCCTCTCCTCTGTCTCTGTCTTGTCACACCTTGCTACCCTTATCTATCTCTCTCTCTCTCTCTCTCTCTCTCTCTCTCTCTCTTCCCTCTCTATCTACTGTATCTCACTCTGTCTCTTATCTCTCTCTCACTCTGCCTCGTATCTCTTTCTCCTTCTCTCTTTCTTTATTCTTTATTATCCATCCTTCTCTTTCTCACTCTGTGTCTCTTATCTCTTTTTCTCCATCTCTTGCTATTGCTTTCTCCTCTCTCTCTCTCTCTCTCTCTCTCACGGTTTGATTGTCACTGATACACATAAAATACTGACATATAAATCCAGGAAATTGGCAGATACACATAAAATAGACAGGCATCTCTACACAATGGGTCTTGCTTTCACTTGCTCCCGTGGTTAGAGAGTAGTTTAAAGTTATCGGTCTGTCCATCAGTGTAGTCAGTTCCCCCCCTCCTGTGTATCCTGTACGTCTGCCTGCAGTCCTTCATTAAATACGGTGTCGTTTTTTTTCCCCTACATCCTCTGACTCCCCTGTCTCTGCACTTGCACTGCATCATACCCATGACACTTCAGAGACAACCCCCCCCCCCACCCAACACCACCCCCCCTCTCTCCCCCCCTCTCTCTCTCTCTCTCTCTCTCTCTCTCTCTCTCTCTCTCTCTCTCTCTCTCTCTCTCTCTCTCTCTCTCTCTCTCCGTCTCCTCTCTCTATCTATTTCTCTCCCTTTCTCTATCTCCCTCTCTCTCTCTCCATCTCCCCCGCCCTCCCCCTCTCCCTCTCCCTCCACCCGCGTTCAGTTGGTGCCATCAAGTGAGCCACTCTTGCTCAAACATTTGCATGTTAATGGGTCATTTGTTTAATCACAACACGCCACACGTCTCTTGTTCTTGATCTGTAAATTGAATGTAACACAAGAGTAACTACAATTATGATGATCAACACCAACGATAACCCCCCCCCCCCCTCCCTCCTCCCTCCTCCAGGCCCTCTCCCTCCACGTCTCGGCTCTCCTTCCCTCTCTCTCTCTCGCTCTCTCTCCTCTCGCTCAGCCCTCCAGCTCCTCGTGGCTCCCGCTCCCTCTCTCCCAGGCCCAGCCGTGCAGCAAATGGCCTGTGAAATTAATGGTATTAATAGTAATTTGCACGTGACTCGCATCTTTCCCTGAATAATGGATTTTTTTTTTTGCTGGTATATCAGTCCTGCGCGTCGTCGGCGGCTGAACGGAGGGTTTCGGCGGCGCGCCGGCGCCCCGCAGCGTGCGCCAGATGTCGGCGGTTTCTCGCATTGATTATTTACCGCGTGTTTAGGTTCTAGGCGGAGTAACGCCGTGAGCAAGCCCCGCGTGGGCCACGGCGGTTACACACGTGCCTGACACAACACCGTGCATTATTAATCTGTCTCCACGCGCGTCTTGTTTGTCTCCCCCCCCCCCCCCCCCAGTCCCCATAGACGCCACGGCAGGCATCAAGATGCTGTACGTGTTCGTGGACATCCAGATGGACAACGCCCACTTCCTGGACACGGTGAAGTACAACTTCCCCCCCGGGCACTCGCTGGCCCTCGTCAGCACCATTCAGTTCGTGGCTGCTCTGCAGGTACAGTGGCCCGCTGTGTGTGTGTGTGTGTGTGTGTGTGTGTGTGTGTGTGTGTGTGTGTGTGTGTGTGTGTGTGTGTGTGTGTGTGTGTGTGTGTGTGTGTGTGTGTGTGTGTGTGTGTGTGTGTGTGTGTGTGTGTGTGTGTGTGTGTGTGTGTGTGTGTGTGTGTGTGTGTGTGTGTGTGTGTGCGTGCGTGCGTGTGTGTGCGCGTGCGCGCGTGTGCGCGGTACTGCTCAGTATCAGCAATTATAGGAAGCCGCTCAATTTGGAGGAGGCGTTGTTACCTTTTCCCATGATTCTGCCGTCCATGCACCTTGTACCTGACTGTTCTTTCATAATGTTCTGACTGCACTCGCATTGTTTATGTCCTTTGTATGAGGCCTCCTTGTACTTCTGTTCATGTGGACATAAATAAACATTTCAAATGTGTGTATGTGTGAGTAGATATTTAGATTTTCCTATCCATTATTTTCGGGCTTGTTTGTCTGTGCGTGTGTGTGGTTGCGTGTGTGTTTGTGTGTGTGTGTGTGTGTCTCTTTGTTTTTCTGTGTGTGCGTGTGTGTGTGCGTGTGTGTGTGTGTCTCTGTGTTTGTCTGTGTGTGCGTGTGTGTGTCTCTGTGTGCACACGCCAGCACCTACACACACGCAGTAATCACGTGAGTGCTCACAGCTCGTACGTGTCGCAGCAACATATTTATTCATGAGCCTCCTCGTCACCAGCCGCTCACTTGAAGTTCAGTTGGAGTGTAGGGGAGAAAAACACCCAGCTGCAGTTATTTTGGACTTGAAAGAAGGACTGAACTTGTGAAACCTCTCACAGTCTCACAGTCGCTGCTCATATAGGAGCCTCTTTTACAGAAGCAGGGGCTCACCGCTGGCTCTTCAGGAATCCAGGAAATCAGATATTTATTTTATTCATACATTTTTTTGGCGGGTTTGACACCCGGTTCCACACCAGGTCTGAGACGGGTCCCCCGGTCTGTAGAGACGAACCAAAGAGTCAATCAAACAAATCACTCGAAATGTACAGCTAGGCCTAACAAAATAAATAGTTTGGTTCCTGTTGGTTGTCAGTTAAAGGCCAACCTTCACGTTGTATTTTTGTTCAATAAACAATGTGGACTAGGCCAACGGTGACTTTCATGAAGAAGGGAAAAAAAAGTATTGAAATTGACCCAGTTTTAGCGTTTTTATCAAACATTTTGTCTGCCCAACACAATCACCACGCACGTGGATATTTTAATCAATGGTTCATAACGTGCGTGTGTAATCGAAATGATCTCGTCACAACAGGTGCAGGGCACCAGGGGGCTCACCAGGGGGCGCTGAGAGTCACACACAGCTAGTGGCAGGCACTGCAGGCAGAGAGCCTTGCTACCATAGATATATGCTTGCTACTACTAGCCGAATGAAAATGTATCTTTCACCTAACACTATTGCTCCGTGATTATAGCCATCCATCTCTAAAGCTAACCACTATTTGTAAAAGCCACAACCACGTTACCATATTTGTAATAATGTAAATCATTGTGTCGTTGTACATATTGTGTTTATAACGTTAGTAGCTAACATAGCTTAGCTTGGTAGCTATTGTGCTAACAACATATCCCGACATCCGGCTCGCTGGCCGGCATGAACGGCCGACCCAAAATGGTTCTCTCCTCTCTGTACACCCCGTCCCCACGGGTACCCTGCCGGGGGGCCCATGGACGCGACAACGGTGGCAGCCGTAGGGTGCTCGAGCCCGTAAAGGCTAGTGGTACACGATAGCTATGAGCTAACTAACGCTACAGGCTCAAACACCCTACGGCCGCCGCTGTTGTCACATCCACAAGCTCCTCCGCAGGACACCCGCGAGGACGGGGGCACACAAAGAGGAGAGAACCACCCGCAGGGACGGCGGAGCTATAGGCTAACGTCAGTGTAGTGGTCCCGACTGTAGCAGGGACGGCGGAGCTAAAGGCTAACTGTGATGCACAGAGTGGGCCACCATTGATCTACATGCCCCGATCTCAAATGGTTCACGACAGTAGACATAATGCTAACGTTAGCCAGCGCCATATATATCGAGTAGTACTATGACCCGGACGGGCAAGGCATACGTTTCCTGAAGTGACGTCACGGCCGTGCTAGCGTCTGATAAGCTTTTAGATTCGGCTCATTAATATGCACCTGTAGTGACGTCGGCGTTTGATAAGCTTTTTTGATTCGCGCGTGCATGTTATTCGTGCGTGGACCTTTTTAACTCTTTCGGAGTGGCATTTCCGGTGTCAAATGGAAAAAAATAAATAATGAAATTATATACCAATGATGTAAACTACCCATAATTGATCAGTAGGGTTTAACCTGGATGTTGGGCTTTAAGGCCATGGGTAGGTAGGGCATTTATTTTATTTTTTATTTTATTTTTTCCCACGGCGACTATGGATAGGCAATTTCTTTATTTAATTAAAATGTTCACGACAACATGGATGCATGTACTCTGCCAGCATGTTTAATATCCATAATACTAAAGGTTTGACTAAGATTTTTATGAAACTTTATTGTAAAAAAAAATTGGCAGGGTTGGTCGGCAACCGGAACCAAACCATTTATTTTGGCATTCCAGCAGTAGGGCGTGTGCACCCCCCCCTCCCCCTCCTCCTCCTCACATGTCTGTGTAGGACCAGCCCCCCCCCCCCCCCTCCTCCTCCTCACATGTCTGTGTAGGACCAGCCCCCCCCTCCTTCTCCTCACATGTCTGTAGGACCAGCCCCCCCTCCTCCTCCTCCTCCTCACATGTCTGTGTAGGACCAGCCCCCCCCCCCTCCTCCTCCTCCTCACATGTCTGTGTAGGACCAGCCCCCCCCCCCTCCTCCTCCTCACATGTCTGTGTAGGACCAGCCCCCCCCCCCCCCTCCTCCTCCTCACATGTCTGTGTAGGACCAGCCCCCCCCCCTCCTCCTCCTCCTCACATGTCTGTGTAGGACCAGCCCCCCCTCCTCCTCCTCCTCACATGTCTGTGTAGGACCAGCCCCCCCCTCCCCTCCTCCTCCTCCTCCTCACATGTCTGTAGGACCAGCCCCCCCCCCCCCCTCCTCCTCCTCACATGTCTGTGTAGGACCAGCCCCCCCCCCCCCCCTCCTCCTCCTCACATGTCTGTGTAGGACCAGCCCCCCCCCTCCTCCTCCTCCTCACATGTCTGTGTAGGACCAGCCCCCCCCCTCCTCCTCCTCCTCACATGTCTGTGTAGGACCAGCCCCCCTCCCCTCCTCCTCCTCCTCCTCCTCCTCACATGTCTGTGTAGGACCAGCCCCCCCCCTCCTCCTCCTCCTCACATGTCTGTGTAGGACCAGCCCCCCCCCCCTCCTCCTCCTCCTCACATGTCTGTGTAGGACCAGCCCCCCCCCCCCCCCCCCCTCATCCTCCTCACATGTAGAACCAACAGCTGAGGCCTCCTCACTAATATAACCACCGTTAGTACCCCGCTGCACCAGTGTGTGTCATGTTCTTTGCGGAGGAGGTGTATGTGTGTGTGTGTGTGTGTGTGTGTGTGTGTGTGTGTGTGTGTGTGTGTGTGTGTGTGTGTGTGTGTGTGTGTGTGTGTGTGTGTGTGTGTGTGTGTGTGTGTGTGTGTGTGGCGTGTGTGTGCGTTTGAGTGTGTGTGTGTGTGTGTGTGTGTTTGAGTGAATGTGTGTAGGTATGTTTGAGTGTATGATTGTTTGTGTGTTTGATTGTATGTGTGTTTGAGTGTATGTGTGTTTGAGTGAATGTTTGTTTGAGTGAATGTTTGTGTAGGTATGTTTGAGTGTGTGTGTGTGTGTGTGTTTGTGTGCAGCATGCCTAAGTGAGAATATATGTGTGTGTGTGTGTGTGTGTGTGTGTGTGTGTGTGTGTGTGTGTGTGTGTGTGTGTGTGTGTGTGTGTGTGTGTGTGTGTGTGTGTGTGTGTGTGTGTGTGTGTGTGTGTGTGTGTGTGTGTGTGTGTGTGTGTGTGTGTGTCTTTGAGTGAATGTGTGTTTGAGTGTATGTGTGTTTGAGTGAATGTTTGTGTAGGTATGTTTGAGTGTGTGTGTGTGTGTGTGTGTGTGTGTGTGTGTGTGTGTGTGTGTGTGTGTGTGTGTGTGTGTGTGTTGTGTGCAGCATGCCTAAGTGAGAATATATGTGTGTGTGTGTGTGTGTGTGTGTGTGTGTGTGTGTGTGTGTGTGTGTGTGTGTGTGTGTGTGTGTGTGTGTGTGTGTGTGTGTGTGTGTGTGTGTGTGTGTGTGTGTGTGTGTGTCTTTGAGTGAATGTGCGTTTGAGTGTATGTGTGTTTGAGTGAATGTGTGTAGGTATGTTTGAGTGTTTGATTGATTAATTGAAAAGTGTATTAACAGATTGCAGAATGGGTACAGTACAGTACAGCTCAATACATACAATTGTTAAGGGGATGCAGACCAGAGAAAGACTTTCATCTTGTTTACATCAGGGTCCCCCATTTTCAATTCATCATAATGTATGTGTGTTTGAGTGAATGTTTGTGTAGGTATGTTTGAGTGTGTGTGTGTGTTTGTGTGCAGCATGCCTAAGTGAGAATTATGTGTGTGTGTGTGTGTGTGTGTGTGTGTGTGTGTGTGTGTGTGTGTGTGTGTGTGTGTGTTTGAGTGTATGTGTTTTTGAGTGTGTGTGTGTGTGTGTGTGTGTGTGTGTGTGTGTGTTTGAGTGTATGTGTGCTTGAGTGTGTGTGTGTGTGTGTGGGTTTGAGTGTGTGTGTGTATGTGTGTTTGAGTGTGTGTAGGTGCGTTTGAGTGTGCGTGTGTGCAGCATGCCTAAGTGAGCATGCGTGTGTGTGTGTGTTTGAGTGTATGTGTGTTTGAGTGAATGTTTGTGTAGGTATGTTTGAGTGTGTGTGTGTTTGTGTGCAGCATGCCTAAGTGAGAATATATATGTGTGTGTGTGTGTGTGTGTGTGTGTGTGTGTGTGTGTGTGTGTGTGTGTGTGTGTGTGTGTGTGTGTGTGTGTGTGTGTGTGTATACCCACTCCAAGTAGGTATAAAGACAGGCTGTCCATGGAGTGCAGTCAACTTTGTACTCGCTATCAACTCATGGTTAAAATGGCTTTGTAGTTGCGCTCCCCCTAATGTAATTTCCCCTAACCCCGTCCAGGGGTATGCTGACGATGTAATAATAGCCTATGAGATAAAATATGCAAAATGTGCTGTATTCTATGAGAGGCGGAGCGGGGGAAACCGCTGGTACCGAGCAAAATCAGATATAATTCCCACATTTACAGTTGATAACAAGCCACTGACAGTCTACGCACGTCATGAAACATATACCTATCTGGGTCATAAATTTAATGTGGCAGGTGAATGGGAACAACAAGTGAGTGAAATTATCTCTGATTACTCAACCAGATTAGATTTAATTGATTCATCGCCCCTGCCACTCATCATGAAGCTTGAAGCAGTCAGACAAATAGCCCTGGTCAAAGTTCAGCACCTATTCTCAAATGTACATATTCCTCGCAAATTTCTTTGTGAGATGAACAATAAAACCGTACAGATGGTGAGACAATGCACTGGACTGAACACTCACTCAACACGGGACATCATATTCCATACCATGCGGAGGGGCGGCCTGGGTGTTCCCAACTTTGAATGGACGTACATTGCCACGAGACTCAGTCATCTTCTCAACATGCTGAACAGTGACGACCAGCACGTCAGAGAGCAGGCCAGAGCCTCTCTGTTCTTAGGCCTGCAGAGACGCAAGGTCCCCCTGGCGTGTGGGTCGGATCCAAACTTCCTGGGTTACAAGAAGAAAGCAAGTGGAAAGCTGGACAGCCGTGCCCCCGGATTCGGGGTGTGGTCTGACTGGCCAGACCTGAATGACCTATGCGGCTGGTCCAATGTGGCCCTGGAGTGGGTGGGGCCGGACTCAGACGCTGTTAACGTTTCTGAGGAGATCATCTCTGACCCTACCATCTCTGTGAAGGCCACCATTGACATCTGTGGAACGTGGCATGAACTGCCACTTACCAATGCCTGTGGCCATCTCATGTCGGCACAACAACAACGCCAACGTCAACACTGGACTGAGCTTAAACTGCAAGGGAAGCTTGCTTGTCTCCCTGCCGCTGACCACTCTGTCTCGCACGCACTTTTAAAAAATGTAGCTATTGATAAGAGCATCATCATTTTTACTTTAAAAGCTAGGCTACAGGTTTTACCATCAATGCTCAACCTTTCCATCTGGTTCCCTGGCAGTCATAGCCCACACTGCATACACCATGGTCACGAACAGACAACAGAAACCATGTCTCACATACTCAATGGCTGTCATGCATACAAAGGGCTCTACATTTGTAGGCATGATAGGATCGTGAACCTGATTGCAGACAGTGTCAGTTCCACACTCGGGTCACCTGCAACATATAAGCTGTATAAGCACACCAGTGTGAAGCCATATGCTCAATCTGTGTAGGGACAATTCACTGTTCTCTGACATTTCAGCAAACACCCCTGATGTTGTTATTGTTAATGAGAATAACAGAGAGGTTCTCATCCTAGAAGTTGGTTGCACGTTTGATTACAGTCTAGATGAATCATTTACAACCAAAATGTTAAAATATCAACTGTTAGACCATACCATATCACAACTTGGCTACAACTGTAAACTTTTAGTCTTCATATTTGGAAGCCTGGGTCATGTCCATAAGTTGGGTGTTAGAGGCCTTCAGTTGGCCGGTCTTCCGAAGAGAAGAGCCAACAATTAGCAAAATATTGCTCAGTGTCAGCAATTATTGGCAGCCGGGCAATTTGGAGAAGACGCTGCTATCTGTACCCATGAGCTGTGTGTTGATTGTCAGGTTCGTCATCCGTGTGAGTCTGTAACTTTGATTGCCACTGTGGCACGATTGTATCGGAATAATCCCACAATGTACAAGTGCACTGTTAATATTTGTGTCCTTTAAACTTTGTCTTTATGTGGACATAAATAAAATATTCTAAATGTGTGTGTGTGTGTGTGTGTGTGTGTGTGTGTGTGTGTGTGTGTGTGTGTGTGTGTGTGTGTGTGTGTGTGTGTGTGTGTGTGTGTGTTGTGTGTGTGTGTGTGTGTGTGTGTATGTGTGTTTGAGTGTGTGTAGGTGCGTTTGAGTGTGCTTGTGTGCAGCATACCTAAGTGAGCATACGTGTGTGTGTGAGTGTGTGTGTGTGTATGTGTGTGTTTGAGTGTGTGTGTATGTGTGTTTGAGTGTGTGTAGGTGCGTTTGAGTGTGTGCTTGTGTGCAGCATGCCTAAGTGAGCATACGTGTGTGTGTGTGTGTGTGTGTGTGTGTGTGTGTGTGTGTGTGTGTGTAGGTGCGTTTGAGTGTGTGCTTGTGTGCAGCATGCCTAAGTGAGCATACGTGTGTGTGTGTGTGTGTGTGTGTGTGTGTGTGTGTGTGTGTGTGTGTGTGTGTGTGTGTGTGTGTGTGTGTGTGTGTGTGTGTGTGTGTGTGTGTGTGTGTGTGTGTGTGTGTACATGGCCTGCCTCTCCCACCCGTGTCTCATGTTGTGTATTGTTGTGCAGGATGCCCACCATGGGTTGCTGGAGGGTTAGGAGGAGTTCACCCTCCATATTCCAGTGTTTACTTTGGGCTTTAAAGTGCGCAATTTAGTCCTCCTGCTCCGCGCCACGCTAATGCTGCGTTCCTGATGTAATTGTTGGCACTCGCTCTGTTTGAGAAGAGAATGTAGGTGTTTTGGAACGACCGCTGCTCTTGAATTTCAAATGATTTCTTTCCAGCGTTGTTTATTGTTTGTGCCTTTATTGATGTTTTCTTTTCTTTTATTATTTATTTCTCGTGTATTTATTTCGTGGCCTCTCTCCCACTCCCTCCCTGCATCCTCCTCGCCTCCCTCAAGAAGATCCTCTCGTCTTTTCATCTCCCTTCTCTACCTTCTCTTACCTTTTCTCCTTTTTTTATTATTCCGTCTCTTGTTATATTTCCTCAGCTTCTCGCATGCTGTGCCCAACATCTCCACCATCGTTGATTCATTATTTAATTAAATCTAGAATCTACACTGATTGATTGACTGAATATCTTTTTTTTATATGTAAAACATCTCGTTGTAGACCAGCAATGTCACTCATTCAGTCATTCAGTCCCTCAATCAGTCACGCATTCCCTCCCTCGCGCTTAGCCGCCCACAGGCTTGGCCCTTTGATTAGATTAAATTAGATTCAAATTCATTGTCATTATACAGCACAAGTACAGTACAACGAAAATAAGTTTAAAGTGCAACAGCAATGTACAGTGCAGGTTATTAAACTGGGTACAAAATATACAAATTAGTACTACTGAGTGTACTGCTAATCAAGTTCAAGTTCTTTATTTGTCAAATACACAACGATACAGGGGCATGGCAGGTAATGACATGTTGGTGTTTCGAGCTCAGACTCAACAGTGCACAATTAAGAAAACAACAATGAATACAAGAATGGTAACAATAAGTAGTAATAAGATCAAATTAAATTTGATCTAAAATGAGGTAAGATGAAATAAAATGGTCAATTATTTACAGAAAATGTCTTAAGTGTATGTGTATGTGATTAAGATGATCAGATGTATGTACAGAGTTATAGTATAATATGTACAGTGAGACAGGTATAACGACAGTATGGTAGCAGCACTGTAACTAGTGGTCAGCAGCATAACTAGTAAGAGTAGGATATGTACAGATATAGATCTAGTATCTACAGATATGTAAAAGGACTAATGTGCAGTTCATGTCCAATGCGACGCTGCTTCGTATCTACGCCACTTGTTGTTCCCTTGTTTTCCCACCGCTAACTCACATCCCTCCATCTCACTTCTCCTCGCATCTCTCTCCCTCTCTATCCGTCTCATTTTCTCCATCCCTCCCTCCCTCCCTCCCTCCCTCCAGGCTGTGAGCGCGGCCCTGAGGCCGGAGTACGAGGTGCTGGTTCCCCAGTGTCGGCCCCTGTCTCCTGGAGAGATCTTAGGCTGCACCTCCCCCAGACTGGACCGCAACGTCAACGCCATCATGTGAGACAACTTCTAACTGCCCCTCCGCCGCCTCCTTAGCGTCAGCCCATGCCCCTTTCCCCTGTCCCCCCTTTCTCCCATGTGTCCTGTCCCGCCATCATGTGAGACAACTTCTAACTCCTCCACCACCTCCTCCTCCTCCTCCTCCTTAGCGTCAGCCCCCTTGCCCCTTTCTCCTGTCCCACCATCCTGTGAGACAACTTATAACTCAGTTCAGTTCAGTTCAGTTCAGAGTTTTTATTTGCCACATGGAATAATACAATCATAGTTTCTTCATTAGAAAAATCATAAATAGCCATTCCATGGACAAAAGGAGCAGGAAGAAGAATAAATCTTATAGTTACCTGCCCCTTATTCCTAAACTAACATGTATTTTCTTAATGGTCGGCGTATAACCTTATTTACACAAATAATCATTTATACCATTATAAAAGAAACACAATCCACAGTTAAACAAGAAAAATTTAAATAATAATAATAATAATAATAATGATAAAGAATAAAGAAGAAAAGAAAGAGAAGAGGAAAAAAAAAGAAAATATCTCACTATTCAGATCACATTTTGATTTTCATACTGACTAAATATTTTTTTTTATACATTTTTTTGAATTGATAAACACTGTTACATCCCTTAAGCTCGCTATGGAGAGAATTCCATAACTTTACACCAATAACT
Source organism: Notolepis coatsorum (assembly GCF_963971535.1). NCBI lineage: Eukaryota > Metazoa > Chordata > Actinopteri > Aulopiformes > Paralepididae > Notolepis > Notolepis coatsorum. Next base: position 21,472 of record NW_028171604.1, read on the forward strand.
GAAGGACACATCTGTTTAAGTGTGGTACGTGCAAACTGATGTTTAAAATTGTATTTTCTCCTACTAAACTCACTTTCTAAATGAAAAAGATTTTGTAGTTTTTCTGGCAGTGTATTATTTCTTGCCCTAAACATAATTAACATTGTTTACTCCTCCTCCTCCTTAGCGTCTGCCCTTGCCCCTTTCTCCCATTTCTCCTGTCCCACCATCATGTGAGACAACTTCTAACTCCTCCTCCTCCTCCTCCTCCTCCTCCTCCTCCTCCTTAGCGTCAGCCCCTTGCCCCTCCCTCCTGTCCCCGGTTAGTTGCCTAGCTACCGAACCGACATGCCCCGTCTGACTCATCCTGCCACGGGCCCCTCGACATGCAACCTAATTTAAAAAAAGGGCTTTTCATCTTTACTTTTTAATTTGTATTGCATGCAAGGCATTCCATTTCTCATTCCAATCTCAAATTGGATCCTCGAGACGAGGAACCTTTTGGTCTGTTTTTTTAAGTTTTCAGGTGAACAGTGTTTTCAAACCTAATTCTTGGTCAATTGGAGTGTGGTATACATTCATAATTAAAGACAGTAGATTGTAATGTACATTTATAGTCAAATACAGTAGTGTAATGTACATTCATAGTCAAAGACAGTAGATTATAATGTACATTCATAGTCAAAGACAGTAGATTATAATGTACATTTATAGTCAAAGACAGTAGATTATAATGTACATTCATAGTTAAAGACAGTCGAGTGTAATGTACATTCATAGTCAAAGACAGTAGATTATAATGTACATTTATAGTCAAAGACAGTAGATTATAATGTACATTCATAGTTAAAGACAGTAGAGTGTAATGTACATTCATAGTCAAAGACAGTACATTATAATGCAAATTTATAGTCAAACACAGTAGATTATAATGTACATTCATAGTTAAAGACAGTAGAGTGTAATGTACATTCATAGTTAAAGACAGTAGAGTGTAATGCACGTTCATAATTAGCAAGGTTATTTCTTAAGTCAGATCATGTTTTTGAGCCAGGTCATGTTTTTAAACCAGGTTCAATAAATGCATGATGTTTCCAAAGTCAATGAGTAATGATTATGATTTTTGCCGAGCTACCGCTTATTCTGTCCTTCCTTATATGCATGTTTTCTTAGGGAGTTATATAGTCTATAGGTATAATAGTCTTTATAAAGTTTGTTTCGCATTGCCTGAGATACGGTTCGACATTTCTGGTTGGAGTTCCAAAACGATCGACGTAAGCAAGAAGGAGCCGGACGCCAATGTACGGTGAATGCAGTCATTCTTCTTTTAATGCTTCACTCAGCAGAGATGATTTATGAATGTTGGCTCAGAGTGCAGTCAGCGCGAACCCACCGGGACGTCCCCAGGGCCACGTGAATGAGTAGTGGCGGGGAGAGAGTGGACTCCTTGACTCCAGCAGTTCCTGTGTCCCGAGCCAAACTTTAGGAGCCCAGGATGTGAGGGATTATCTAATGCTGGGGTTTGTTTGTTTGTTTGTATTAATATCCCCATGAACTTCAAGTTCAAGTTCAAGTTTCTTTATTAGTTGTCATACAAAAATACAGACTACTTTTACATGAAATGCTTCTTTCTGTTATGCTCCTGAGAGTGTGCTAGATAAAAATAGTATACAAATATAAAGTGTAAAATGAGTATAAAATAAGTTAAAAATAGAAAGTCAAGTACGTAAACAAGTGTAAAAAAAAGTGTTCAATATACAATGCAGAGTAGAGAAAAAGTAACTGAGTTACAATACAATATACAGTACAATGCAGAAATGGGATGAGGTACAACTTAGGGTAAGGTGCAATGAGGTATGAGTTGCAAATCTCTTTACCAATAAATATAAAGTGTGTTAAAGTGTCTAAAGTGGGTGCTACAGTGATTTGTTTTGTGTACGTGTGGATGTGTGTGCTGTGAGTGTATTTGATGGTTTGTTACATAGTGTTATTGTCGTTGAGCATCCTGAACTTTCGCATAGCAGCAGCTATTCTTCCCGGGGTCCAATAACTTAAAGGAACACGCCAACATTTTGGGAAATTAGCTTACCGTCTTCTCCAGAGAGAGAGACAAGAAGATAGATACCAGTTTCCTCTCTGTGCGTTCAGTAGAAAGCTATCTGGCTGCATGTTAGCCTAGCTTAGCACAATGCATGGAAGCGGACAGTGCCGGTTAGCCTTCGGGAGAGGTGTTAGTTGGACAATGCCTAGGCTAACCGGCCATGTCCGCTTCCATTCATTGTGCTAAGCTAGGCTAACATGCAGCGAGATAGCTTTCTTTCAAAATGTTGCCGTGTTCTTTTAAACCTCAACAAAACCTAATTAAAAGAAAATACAATAAATAACACACTTAAACAAAACAAACACACTGCAATAATTAGACAACGCAGATAGACGTCATGATCTAATTGTTAGATAAATATCATTTAAACATAGCAAACATTCGAACACCCGCGGGAAAACCTCAACAGATCACTCAAATGCAGGGGGGAAAGATTCGGTACAGCCCCATTAATTACCAAAATAAATGTTTAAATAATAATCTTTGAGCTTTTTCTTAAACCCACATATCATCATGTCGCGTAATGTGATTCGGGAGTACATTCCATTTTAGCATTAATGGACAGGTTAATTTGGTTAAAGTGGTACTAGGGTTTTAATGAAATACTTGATGATGATTCTACCTATTACATGGAGTGGTGAGGGAGAGAGGGAGACGGTGAGGAGGGGATGAGTTAAATCCACTCGAGACGGTGTAGGAGAGCGGGAGACAGGGAGGAAAAGGTCCGATCCATAATCTTTTGTCCATAGAAATGTGGGGTTCATTCATGAAGAGTCGCCATCTGTCGATGGGGAAATAAGCTTTTTGGAACCGTCTTAAACTATCATAAAGCAAACTATACGGGCTGTCTGTAGCACTGTCTTTGTTAGGGCGAGCACACCGTCTAAGGCTTTTAGTGTCCTGGCCGCATGTATGCCTTCTACGACGGAACTGCGTTTCCGCGTTCGAGTTTTGCGCCAATTTCTTGTGACATGTGCGCCAATCGTGGGACAGCAAGTGCTGCGCCTATTTCCGTGTCTAACAGCCTGCAAACTACCTGTCGTTATATCGCCCTGCTCTAAGACAAACTCTAACCATAACCAACTTCGAACGAGTGCCTAAGCTTAACCGTCGGAATCAGGGCAGGCGTTCTATCGCCATGCTCTAAGACAAACTCTAACCTTAACCAACTTCGAACGAGCGCCTAAGCTTAACCAGTGTAGAAACTTGCGGTCCCACGATTGGGCGTACATGTCACATGACCAGAAATGACCTGGCCAATCAGAGACGCGGAAACGCAGTTCTGTTGTAGAAGGCGTTCAGGCGTCCTGGCCAGACAGTCCACCTCTCACAGCCGCCCACAGGGCCAGTGGACAACAGTGTTTGGCGAGGCGAGCAGACAGTTACCAGGGTCAGTCTTTCAGGACCAAGGTGTTTGGACTCTGGACCACCGAGGGTCGTTAGCGATGGCTGATCGTTAACCCAGAGCGGGTCGAGGTAGTTTTTCACAATCCTCGGTTCCTTGCGATCGACGAGTACGTTCCGCAGAAGTCTCTCGTCGATTTTCGGTCGCGGGAGTTCAACGTTATTCGCCCACACACGACCGCGGGGATCTCACAAACTCGGTCGAGGATTTTTCGAGAAGAATAATACCGGTCCTTATGTGCGTACAATTTGTAAACCTGTTGGCTCAGTGGGCATGCCTGAAGGCGGGCCCAGGGCTGTCCGTCATGTTCGCAGGCTGGCCAAGGGCGTTCCATCCTCGCGGTTGCCGAGTGGTTTTCATTCATTTGTCTATAAAAGTTTGTAAAGTTGTGACACACAATAATAACTTTGGTTTCATTGTACTCATGAATCATTAGGCACCAACCAAGCAAGACATGGTTTCCGGTGGCGTAGAGGTCCACAACAAGGTTCTACACGTCACACTTTCAAAATACACACTATAAAACAGTTCTCCATTGGTCCTTGGTAGAATATTTTAGGCCCAGTCCTTATTATTTACATATTTGTGGGCTACTTCTGGCTGTTGAGCTGCACTCACGCTCCTCTCTCTCCGTCTCTAGAGGGAGGCGGGGGCAGACAAAGGATAATTTTGTTCCCCCTCTCGTAAAAAAAAAATGCAGTACGCATTGTATTGTACGCGTGCGCGAGGTACCGTAAACTTTTCATGGGGCATCTCAATCCTCTGAACCGCGCTGTGTGTGAGATCAATATCTGGAGGAGCTGGCAAAGGTAACTCATTGAAGTTCTGGAGGAAGAGGCGACGCTCTCTCAGGTCACACACTACTCTGTCGATAACATCTCAGAGCTGGTCCTTTCAATCAGACGGGTCATAAAATCTCACCCGCACTTGGTACAGTTTCAACCACGTCGCGTTCCAAAAGGCGAGTCCGTGTGCCGTGCGGCCTACAAGCGCATTACGGGGATGTCGGGGGTATGTATAGAGACTGGTAATTGAACCATAGGTGCGGTATTGATCAGTTTGTGGAGGGCTGAGGGCGGTTTATGAGGGAGGCTTTCTAAGAGAGCGGCGAATGGATACGGGGAGTGTGTGGTCGTGTCGATGCAGCCCATCTGTCTGGAGGGAGGAAAGGAAAGACAAGAAAAATAAATAAATAATAAGGAAAATAGATCCAAAATAATTGAGATGAACAGAATTGGGAATAATCCAGTAGTTGCTTCCCCATAGTTCTGGGTGAGGGAGGGAGGGAGGGAGGAGGAGGAGGGAGGAAGGGAGGGAGAGAGGGAGGAGGAGAATGAAGGAGGAGGAAGGGAGGAGGAGGAGGAGGGAGGAAGGAGGGAGAGGGCAGGTGGTATCACCTCCGTGAGGGGGGTCGCTTCTGCTATGGAACCAGCCACCCATTTTCCAGGCAGGGGTGCATCACTATGCACACTCTGTACACACACACTGCATTTGGCAGAGCGTATGAAAGGGGCATGTACACGGGAGGGGGGGGGGGGGGGCGGGGGGTGGGGGCAGGTCACACACCGCCCGAGGAAAACACACATTCTATTGAATTAAAATAATAAGAGTAATTGCCTCTCTAGCTGTTTTGGGGTTCAGTGTCCAGGTCAAGGGCACGTTGGCAGGGGTGCCGGATTAATTTCACTGTGGTAGCCAAAATGTGTGTGTGTGTGTGTGTGTATGTGTGTGTGTGTGTGTGTGCGTGTGTGCGTGTGCATGTGCGCGCGCGTGTGGCACAGTAGATAGACTCGCTCCATATTCAACGATGAATCTGGAAGAAAACAAACATTACTTTCCTTTCTACTGATAATCTGATGAGCCCTTGATGCCATGCAGCTTATAATAATAACAACTAGAGAGGCCTGTAGGTTTGCATACATATTGAATTGGCTTTGGAAGCACGCTACGTTGTGTTCTGTTGCCTTTATGAGTCGTTCCTGTTTAAGAGGTTGTCTCCAGAATCGTCTCACTCATAGACACACAGGACAGGAGACGACAGAAATTGGCACCAACTACGCACAATTACACAATCAACAGCTCGTGCAGGCCTGGGGTCACTTAGTCACGTGACTCAGTTGGTATTGCTGATTGGCTCGAACACGGTATGTTTGTAAACAGGGAACAGGTCTATATTGCATTATGCAAGTACACATGCAGCCGAATATCAAACCAGGCATCGCATATGATATTACACAATCTATCTATCTAATCACAGCGGGCGTTAACACCCAATAACATTTTAACTCACAACAATACTTAACAACATGGCTCCCCTAAGAACCACCAGGGTTAAACATCGCGCTGAGCCATGGATGCACACTGAAATACTGACCGCTATGAAAACCAGAGACAAAAAAATGCTCTGAACTTCATAAAAGTCAGACAAAGCTTACCAAAAGCTCAAACAGTGAACTCCAAGCCCACGTGGTTGAACAAAAAATTCAAATCAAATCAAATCAAATCAAATTTATTTATAGGGCCCGACAACACACGTTAATGTCCCCATGGGCCGTACAGATCTTCTTTAAACAAGTCAAGAAGAAAACATAACAATAAGTCAAGAACAGAACAAGAACACCATAAGGTGCAAACATTTTTAGATGGATGCAAATAAATGAAAGAATGCAAGCACTCCCAGACATACCCCACGCGAAGGTAAGGAAAAACTCACTAAAACCTAACAATAGGGAAAAAAGCTCCACAGGCAGTGTGGAGGAGAGAAACCTTAGAAGGGCCATTCAAGGGGGGATCTCCCTTCTTAGATGTTGGTGATAGTAGTGTTGCAGACGGACAGTTGGTAAGCATGCACTCATGTGTGTAGTGGAACACAGATGAGTGCATGCAATAGCAACTGTACATTTTGAAAAATTAAAGATAGAGCTAATAGCGATAGCAACTGAACATTTTGAAAGATTAAAGATAGAGCTGATAGCAATCTATTTGAGGCACAGGGGCGGCGCAAAGAGGGTCACGTCCTCCCCGTCTTAGTCAAGGGACATTTAACACTCCGGTCGTTGCTCAGGGACAGCCGGAGACAGGGAGATAGGGGGCGGCGCAGAGAGGGTCACGAACTCCCCGACATCATCGCGGGACATCCGGTCTCCTCTCCATAAAACAGGGACACGTCCCCAAGGACTTCAAAATTGTGAGTGACCCCCCTGCACAAAAAGGGCAGCAAATTAGACCCAGTCAACTAACCGCCCTGTTTCTATTCTTACCTCCATCTCGAAAGTCATGGAAAATGTTTTCTACAAACAGGTCGAAAAGTACCTAGTGGAAAAAAATTTAATCTACAAATTCCAATCTGGCTTCAGAAAATCCCACTCCACTGACACATGCCTCCTCTATTTGAACGACCACATCAAACAAGAGGTGGACGCGGGCAAATACTGCGGCATGGTCATGCTGGACCTACAAAAGGCCTTTGACACTGTCAATCACTCCATTCTGATTGACAAGCTAAAAGCAATTGGTTTTGATAGTCTTATCAGTGAGCTGGATGCAATCCTACCTTGAAGGGAGAGAACAGATGGTGGAGGTAAACGGGACTCTACCCCCCCCCCTCTCACAGTGAGCTGTGGTGTTCAACAAGGAAGCATACTAGGACCGCTACTGTTCCTAATTTATGCAAATGACATGTCGTCAGCTTGTGACTGCAACTTGTTCTTGTTCGTGGACGACTCAGCCCTGCTGGTCTCTGACTAGAACAAGTTACAGGTTGAAAAAACCCTCAGCTCAGAACTCGGCAGAATCTGTACCTGGCTCGCTGATAACAAACTACCATTACACCTGGGTAAAACAGAGTCCATTCTCTTGGGATCAAATAACAAACTCAGCAAGACCGACGGCTTCTCAGTTACAGTGGGTGACAATATTGTCACAAGGAAAGATGAAAAATTATGCATTAGGCATGCACATTTCTCGATTCTGATTGGCTGAAACAGTCAATTTACACATATTTGTTTTTCATAATCCCACGCTCTTGGTCCCAGGACCCGCCCACAACCGAATTACTATCACTCCGCGTGAGAGTTTGTAGAAAAAAACAAGATGGCGGACAACAATCTTTACAAATGGATATGTTGATAGCGTCATAACGACTAAATAAAAACCGATTCTATCACGGCGAATGTCTTAGTTCTTTAAACAATGTTGGATGATGTAATTGATGGGTCATGAGTCATTGTGGAACAAAATAAAAATGGCGCGAATTGATTGATTGATTAATTGCAATTTTTTTTTTTTTTTTTCAGCTGGGAGATGCGCTGTTTTAAGTGAGGGTGGACTGAATGGATATGTTGATAGCGTCATAACGACTAAATGGAAAACGATTCTGTCACGGCGAATGTCTTAGTTGCTTAAACAATGTTGGATGATGTATTGTAATTGATGGGTTATGAGTCATTGTGGAACTAAATAAAAATCGTGCGAATTGATTGATTGATTAATTGCAAATTTGTATTTTAATTTTTTTACCTACTTTCAATAAAAGCAGCTGGAAGGTGCAGTGTTTTAAGTGAGCATGGCCTATTGAATTGATTGATTGATTGATTGATTGATTGATTGATTGATTGATTTTATTACTGTCCGCCTGGTTTTCAACTGGTTAAGTTTAGGCCCTCTTTCGAAGTTGGTTAAGGTTTGATTGATTGATTGATTGAAAAGTTTATTAACAGATTGCAGAATGGGTACAGTACAGTACAGCTCAATGCATACAATTGTTAAGAGGATGCAGACCTGAGAAAGACTTTCTTGTTTCCATCAGGGTCCCCCATTTTCAATTCATCATATGACACACACGACATACAAATAGACAGTACTGCTACATCTATACATTTATGACATACCAGATTTTCAAATACAGTACTGTTTGTGATACTAAAAAAATCCAGAAAAAGAGTGTATATACATTTGACATAGGCACTGTGCATTGGAGGAGGTTGGGTAGGTGGGGTGGGGCTGTACATTGGAGGTGGGGGGGGGGGGTTGGGTAGGGGGGGGGACACTGTACATTGGAATACTGACATACATTTGACATAGAAACTGTACATTGGAGGAGGTTGGGTAGGTGGGGTGGGGTTGGGTGGGGCTGTACATTGGAGGTGGGGGGGGGGGGGGGTATGTTGGAATACTGACAAAGCCATGCTTGGTCTTTATTGTACAACTGGGTTAGGACATTTGTAGGGGCCAGTTTTGAATTGCAGTCTCCCGTAGGTGTTCTTTGAGAGTGTTTTTGAAGGTGGGTAGTGATTCACATTCCTTTACAGCTTTGGGTAGGGCGTTCCACATTGTTGTGGCATAATTGCAAAACGTGTTTAGTCCCTTGTTTGAGCCGAATCTGGGTTTTACATGATTTGTGGAGCTCCCTCTGGTGTTGTGATCGTGGTATTCACTGACCTTTGGGAAGTATTTTGACATGTACATGGGTACCTTGGTCGTGTAGTGTATCTTGTAGACCAGGCCCATTGCAAGTTGCTGTACTCTGTCGTCTACTCTAAGCCATCCTAGGTTGGCAAAGTGTGCAGGGGTGAGGTGGGTTCTAGGAGTCAGGTCAAGCAGTAGTCTGACTAGTTTGTTTTGAGATGTTTGTAATTTGGTTTTTAGTGCCTTTGAGGTGCTTTGGTACCATGAGGTGCAAGCATAGTCGTAGTACCCTTGAATGAGTGCTCCTGCCAGAGTCTTCAGGGTATTCTTGTTTACCAGAGAGGAGATCCGGTACAAGAATCGAGTTCGTTGATTGACTTTTTTTTATTACATTGGATGCCATTTTGTCACAGGAAAGATTAGCCTCTAGGATGGAACCCAGGTAGGTAATTTCATCTTTCCTTGTGACAATATTGTCACCCACTGTAACTGAGAAGCCGTCGGTCTTGCTGAGTTTGTTATTTGAACCGAAGAGAATGGACTCTGTTTTGCCCATGTGTAATGATAGTTTGTTGTCGGCGAGCCATATGCAGATTTTGCCTAGTTCCGAGCTGAGGGTTTTTTCAACCTGTAACTTGTTCTTGTCAGAGACCAGCAGGGCTGAGTCGTCCGCAAACAGGAACAAGTTGCAGTCACAAGCTGACGACATGTCATTTGCATAAATTAGGAACAGTAGCGGTCCTAGTATGCTTCCTTGTGGAACACCACAGTTCACTGTGAGGGGGGGGGATAGGGTACCGTTTACCTCCACCATCTGTTCTCTCCCCTCCAGGTAGGATTGTATCCAGCTCACTGATAAACTATCAAAACCAATTGCTTTTAGCTTGTCAATCAGAATGGTGTGATTGACAGTGTCGAAGGCCTTTTGTAGGTCCAGCATGACCATGCCGCAGTATTTGCCCGCGTCCACCCCTTGCTTGATGTGGTCGTTCAAATAGAGAAGGCATGTGTCAGTGGAGTGGGATGTTCTGAAGCCAGATTGGAATTCGTAGATTAGATTTTTATCCGCAAGGTACTTTAGGTTAGAGTTTGTCTTTAGAGCAGGGCGATAGACCACCAGCCCTGGTTCCAAACTCTAACCTTAACCAACTTCGAAAGAGGGCCTAAACTTAACCAGTTGGAAACAAGGCGGACAGTAATACAATTAGCAATCAATCAATTCAATAACCCACGCTCACTTAAAACAGCGCACCTCCCAGCTGTTTCTATAGAAAGTAGGTTTAAAAAAATATAAAAAAAAAAATAGGGCGAAGAAAACTTTTATTTTCCTATAGGGCAAAGAAAACTTTTTTTTAATTTGTTTTACCTACTTTCTATAGAAGCATCTAAGAATGAAGTTCTATAGAAAGTAGGTTAAAAACTAAAGAAAAGTTGGATGTGTTAGTTTGTTGGATGTCTAGGTGAAAGACAGTTGGATGTGTTAGTTTGTTGGATGTCTTAGTTGAAAGACAGTTGGATGTGTTAGTTTGTTGGATGTCTTAGTTGAGAGACAGTTGGATGTGTTAGTTTGTTGGATGTCCTACTGAGAACAGTTGGATGCACTTCCGAGCTGCTTCCACATGGAGGCAACTTCTCTTTTTTTCTTTTTTGGGAACTACTTTTTCTGGCGGATGGTTTTTTCAATAAATCTTCAATTAATGTGTGTTTATTGTATAGCAATAAGGTTGGATGAATGTGCCAGTTGTATAAAAGCATTACACCACTTGTAGTCGTGGATTGTGAAAATTAGACCATGCCTAGGGGTGGTCGTTAGACTAATTTTTTTTTTAGACTAATAATTTTCACAATCCACTCCTGCGCGTGATGTAATGCTTAATTACATACCTAGGTTCCATCCTAGAGGCAAATCTTTCCTGTGACAAAATGGCATCCAATGTAATCAAAAAGTCAACCAACAAACTAGATTCTTGTACCGGATCTCCTCTCTGGTAAACAAGAATACCCTGAAGACTCTGGCAGGAGCACTCATTCAAGGGTACTACGACTATGCTTGCACCTCATGGTACAAAAGCAAGATTACAAACATCACAAAACAAACTGGTCAGACTACTACTTGACCTGACTCCTAGAACCCACCTCACCCCTGCCCACTTTGACAACCTAGGATGGCTTAGAGTAGACGACAGAGTACAGCAACTTGCAATGGGCCTGGTCTACAAGATACACTACATGACTAAGGTACCCATGTACATGTCAAAATACTTCCCAAAGGTCAGTGAATACCACAACCACAACACCAGAGGGAGCTCCACAAATCATGTTAAACCCAGATTCGGCTATAACAAGGGACTAAACACGTTTCGCAATTACGCCACATCAATGTGGAACGCCCTACCCAAAGCTGTAAAGGAAAGTGGATCACTACCCACTTTCAAAACCACTCTCAAAGAGCACCTACGGGAGACTGCAATTCGAAACTGGCCCCTGTAAATGTCCTAACCCAACCCCCTCCAATGTACAGTAAATGTCCTAACCCAATAACACACGAGACCCTCTTCTTGGGACCAAGTAAGGTTTCGTCGATATTCCAATGTACACAAACAGTATCACAAACAGTACTGTATTTGTAAATCTGGTATGTCATAAATGTATAGATGTAGCAGTACTGTCTATCTGTATGTCATATATGTTGTGTATATATATGTATTGAGCTGTACTGTATTGTACCCATTCTGCAATCTGTTAATGCAATTTTCAATCAATCAATCAATCTGACTGGATAATGTTATTGTCGATTTTTCGCTCATAGCAGTTGACACCTGACGGCCTTTTAGCATCCAGTTTCAGGTCACTGGGAGATTGGTAATGTCCACGTAGGGAAACATCCTGCAGCTAGACTGGGGAAAACTGAAGAGGCATGCCATATATCATGCCAGTTAGGGTACCTTGTGTATACTGCACCTGTGTATACTCTATACTTTACTTACTGTACTCATAGTATACTGTATATTCAGATTATACGTGTTATATTTATTGTAACGTATAACTGATAGGGCATACAGACTCTCATCTGCACCTTTGATTACGCTGTTTACTTGTTCATATTCTTATATTCAGAGTTAATTATATTGTTTACACTGCTTATTTTTTTATCTTTACTATCGTTTATTCCCTACATTTATGTCTTCTACTATTACCATGCATGTACCTGTACCTCCCCTCCCCCATGCTGCTATGATGGCCCAATTTCCCAGAGGGGATCAATAAAAGAATATCTCATCTGATCTTATTCACAATGCCACGAACGCTCAATGGTGGCCAGTGTTGGAAAGTAATTGCTTGACATAATCTGAAGCGCTAACAAGACAAACGTGTTTGTGTTGTCAGACTCATAACACTAACAACCTTTGACTGTGGAAAACCAGTGCTACTTTATCCCTGCTACTGACTTGCACACAATACTGACTTGCACACAATACTGACTTGCACACAATACTGACTTGCACACAATACTGACTTGCACACAATACTGACTTGTACACACCACTAATTTGCACACAGTACACTTATACTGTAACTATTTTTGCTATCCTTATTTGTTATTACTATGTTGCTATTTTAAAATGTTTTCTATTGTTTACACTGTTCTTATTGCCTATTTGTAGTGTACTACTTGTGTTGATGCTTCTAGGCCAGGGGTTCTCAAACTTTTGGCAACCCCATACTTGTATTGCGTAATTTCAACGTGGAAATAAGGAATATCAAAATAAAAGCACACGTTGTTGAACTTGATCATGCATATTTATTAGAACGTTTTATTATAGCACTATGTTATCAATACACATTTATAAAACGAGGCATATTTCGCCGAAATATGGTGCCAGAACAGTAAAAAATATTTTAAAAGTATTGTTTTTATTTTATTTTATTTATTTATCTATTTTTTACTTGCCAATGCAACCTACCCACGACCCCACTATGGGTCACGACCCGTCGTTTGAGAACCGCTGTTCTAGGCTAAGGAGCCAAGAAACCCTTGTTCGTTGAGGGTGCACTTTTGGGACCGATGGAATACGTCACCATCCATTAGCAAAGCGGTTTCTGCATTACATTAGGTTCTAATTTAATAGCAAACTTAATGGACGGCAATACCTTGCATCTGTTTTCTCTCCGTTTTGAGGTAGATCGATGCAGCCGGGCCCTAACGGGGGTAATTATGTCATGGGAGTTCTTTGAATCCATAATAACGTCATGGAGGCTTCCTTTACCCTCCACCCCACAGCCTCGACCCCCATCCCTGTGTCGTTACCTAGCTACCAGACCAACACACCCTGTCTGACTGATCCTGTCTCTGTTTAGTTACCTAGCTACCAGACCAACACACCCTGTCTGACTGATCCTGTGTCTGTTTAGTTACCTAGCTACCAGACCAACACACCCTGTCTGACTGATCCTGTCTCTGTTTAGTTACCTAGCTACCAGACCAACACACCCTGTCTGACTGATCATGTCCCTGTTTAGTTACCTAGCTACCAGACCAACACACCCTGTCTGACTGATCCTGTCTCTGTTTAGTTACCTAGCTACCAGACCAACACACCCTGTCTGACTGATCCTGTCCCTGTTTAGTTACCTAGCTACCAGACCAACACACCCTGTCTGACTGATCCTGTCTCTGTGTCGTTACCTAGCTACCAGACCAACACACCCTGTCTGACTGATCCTGTCCCTGTTTAGTTACCTAGCTACCAGACCAACACACCCTGTCTGACTGATCCTGTCCCTGTGTTGTTACCTAGCGACACCCTATCTGACTGACCACGTGTCCATGTCTCACCACTGGCCCGGCCGTCCCACACGGCCCGTAGAATATGCAGTGTGACGCCGTCAGACCCATCTGTCTCCTGTTCTAGCCGGTCAGAAACAGCCACATGCTGATCCAGAGGGGCAGGAGCTAAAAATACCGTCACCGCTGTGCGTAGCATTGAAATGGTTGGAGCCAGACAATTCCCAGCCATCCACTACGCATACCCAATGTGCTTAACCAATTTTCCGTTTTGTGGAACGCGCGCACGCACGCACGATGAAATGGGCCAATAATGGCACCCCCGCTGTGGGGCCGATTTCACGGAGGCAATTGTTTACTTGCGTGCAATGTCAGAATAGGAGGTGCAATTTTAGCTCTTTGAAACCATCCCCTTTACCGGGCAGAACGCAGCCGGTAGTCTGCCGGCGCGCTCGTCTCTCTCTCTGATGTTTTCACATCAACATGCCGCTGATGTGTGACTCCGTGTCAAGTGTGCGCTCACCCTGCCCACACGGCGGGCGGCGGGCGGGCGGCGGCGGAGTGCTCCGGCACGCATAAGAGGGTCAGCTACTAAGTGCACCTCTGTAAAGCACTTAGTGCACCTCTGTAAGTACTTGGAGGAGTGTGTGCAAATCTAGAGCTACTCTCAAGCAGTCCCCGGAGTGCCTACTCTGTGCATTTCAGTGCAGCATAACCCGAGTTGTAATAACACACCCGGCTATCATTATGCCCCCCCTTGTGTCAGGCTGTTTTCATCCATCGCATGCCCCTTCCTAGTGCCTGAGATTACCATGACTACGCAAGGACAAGCTGCGCTATGTGCATAAGCCAGGCCCTGGGAGAGAGAAGCTAGTTTGCATTCGTGTGTGTGTGTGTGGGGGGGGGGGGGGGGGGGGGGGGATTGATTACCCTGTCTGAGAATTAAAGCGTTTTTCCATTACACGGTACCGGCTCGACTACTCGCTTTTGGTACCAGGTGCTCAGTTTTCCAATGGGGGGGGGGGTGTTACGAGGATGGCCGCCGCTGATTGGTGTAACGCACACAGCGCGGTTGCTTGTGTGTCTGCGTGCCGCTTCATTCATAAAACAAGGAAGTGCTCTAGTATCGCTTTTGGGAGCGGTTTAGGACGAGGGGAGGGCATTTCTGCGTTGGAAGTAAAGTTACGCTTTTCATTGTACAAAGAGAAGGAGAGGGAGTGGCGGTAGAGAGAACAAGGCACGAATGAGAGAAATAAAACGTTGTTTTCTCATGGCACAAATAAATAACAATCAAACACTGAAATGATTTACTGTGGAAACAGACGCTGTTATAGTTTAATTTTCCTCCTCTGCTTTTCTCCTTTTCATACATTAATCAGTTTCAGTTTCAGTTTCTTTAATAGTTGTCATACAGAAGTACAGAATACTTTCATACAAAATGCTTCTTACTGTTACGCTCCAGAGACTGTGCTAGACTGTGCTAATCTTCCGCTGCACTGTTGTAGTGAACTTCATATTGTTGTTGATATAACGTTACACGCATTAAATGAATTTCTTACTGTAGTTGCATCAATACTGTGCTCTCAGAACAGTGTTATATTTGCAGGTTAAGTATTTAATGTTCGCCCTTATTGCCTATTAGGCCACCATGGTGTAGAATGGCAGAGTAGTGAATCTGGGCAGAGCAGCCACCTTGTTTGTAAATACTTCACCTATATGTACAACCCTGCTTACTGTAGCTCACAATGTTGCTGTAACTAGGAGACAATAATCACGTCCGTGCATACCACCTGATACCACCTACCATCTCTCTCTCTCTCTCTCTCTCTCTCTCTCTCTCTCTCTCTCTCTCTCTCTCTCTCTCTCTCTCTCTCTCTCTCTCTCTCTCTCTCTCTCTCTCTCTCTCTCTATCTCTCTATCTCTCTCTCTCTCTCTCTCTCTCTCTCTCTCTCTCTCTCTCTCTCTCTCAGTCAGGGGCGTCGTTCTGGTATGGCACATTTTTTTTTTCTTTTTTTATTACAATTGTTTATGTTGATTTAGAATTCGAATGTC
This sequence comes from Notolepis coatsorum, assembly GCF_963971535.1. Lineage (NCBI taxonomy): Eukaryota > Metazoa > Chordata > Actinopteri > Aulopiformes > Paralepididae > Notolepis > Notolepis coatsorum. The sequence continues at coordinate 37,201 of NW_028171604.1, forward strand.
AACATTATGAACGAAGCTTCTAACTATTTGGTACAGCCCTAGTGTTGTGAAGGGCCAGATTAAACTGAATATATATATATATATATGTATCGTTTGATATACCTTGTATATTATTTATATATATACACGGAATATCCCTTCACCTGCGTACAAACCAGAGTAATATTCGCTCTCTTATTGGACAGTGGCCCCAGGCGCCAACGACCAAGCCCCCAACGGCAAGTTCAAAGGCAACTCCGGGCATGTCAGTACATGCCCAGAGTCTGCGTAGTATACGAGACAAGAACTGAGGTTGGGACTAGATATTCACTTACGTATAAATACGGCGCAGGTGTAAACGGCAGTGTCCTTACCAAAACCTAGTAAAGCCTTCACCACGAGTCAACGTGCAGTGAAGTGAGCAACCTTGCATCTAAATAGAGCATTGAGAACCGCGTGCGAATAGAATGTTAAAGTGTCAGAGTTTAACGCAGTAACGTTGAGTTCGACTTAATCTAATGTGAAGTAATATTCGATCATTTATTGTGTATCGTGCGGCTACAGTTCTTCCGTGACCAGCATTACCATCGGTTCGTCGTGTCTTTAGCTAGTGCACTCATCCAGGCTGTGCGGCCTAAATCCGTGCCCACACCCGAGGAGTCCTAGGCGAGAACCGTTGGATATGTACACAGGAGAATCGACACCGGCAAATGCAGAACCATTTCTGGTTGGATTATATTGCTTTGGGACCGTGACCACCGGAGAAGAGCACCGTTGATTCCACTGTCGTTTGGGATTTAACCTCGTGAGGATCACCACTCGGGCCCGCCTCGTGGAAGGGGCTGGCTGGCTGTCGTCAATGCTGTCGAGCATATTGGATTACAACTATTGCTTTTGTCTGCTGATCAAGGGAGTACAAGCACCGGCTCCTGTATCTGGAGCCTCTTTATTCCTCGTTGACCCAGACTCGGTACCCGAACATTTCTCTACCCCTCCCGGCCTTACACCCCGGAGGGAACCCAGTGTCTCCAGTTGGTACCGGTGTGGCCCATATAATTGCTATACCACAGGTGGCGTCAGCTTAGACCCATCATAGTATTCCTACTATTCTCATTGACTTATGCTCTTGACTGACTTTACGTATGTTCTTCGCCATACAAGCGCAAGCCTAATTCTCAATCTGTAACCTAACGTTGCTTAATAATAATAAATAACCCTCCAATATAATTTATGTGTCAATGCCGTATTCTTGTGTAGGTGTTCACCATCAATATTTGATGTACTGTTTGGCCAGTAATTAAAGTACATAACTAGTAGTGGTTTAATATATCACAATCTTTAATACAGTCAGGGTTTTGTAACCCCTCAGTTACACCTAGCATGTTTTGATATTGTCAATTATCTCACTTTTACTAGGTGACTTTTACTGTGACTAACTGAAATATGCCCCAAAAAAGGGAAAATGACATAGGGACGTTTTTTTATCAAAGGGCAGCAGAGACAAGTGATACAGGGACACAGGTAAGGTCTTACAATGGCTTAGTGATTATAACAGTGCAGTTCAGCATTCAGTAACCCATACTTTTGTGAATGTGTTTTTGATACTACATTCTGTTGAACACACCTCAAAACCGTACCTAAGGAAAATTGGCTCAATTGCAAGAAAAGTACTAGATAGTTATGATATTACATTCTGCATAATTCCTATGCAAAATATTGTGGTTCCCTGCTTTAGTCTGTTGACACATTTCTATACTAAAAATGCTTGTGTAGTCCTGTGTCATACCTAAATGTCAT
>NW_028171603.1:0-16628 GCF_963971535.1 Notolepis coatsorum
GAGCAGAGCCTTCTCCACAAAGATGAAGTGGTCTGGATTAAAGCAGAACGTGCAGGTTGGTTTGCTGTGTCGTTCTCTCCCAGTGAAGATGTATCGAGCCGCTATTATAACTCAAACACGTTTTTTTTTACTGTAGTGCTTTGGGCCAAAACAACTCAAGTGTCTGGGCTTCCAGCTTCTTTTCATACTCTATTAACATGAAACACAGCTGGAACTAAGTGTGTTGCACAACATTTATTCCGTGTTCTCATGAGGAATTCACAGCATATTCTACGAAATATTGCCAAAAAAGAAATCACAGTTTTGCCGTTAAATTTACATTTAGGTTATGGTTAAGGTTAGGGTTATGGTTAGGGGACTGGTTAAGGTTAAGATTAGGGTTAGGTTATGGTTATGGCTATGGTTGAGGTTAGTTTAAGGTTAAGGCTAGGGGACTGGTTATGGTTATGGTTATGTTATGGTTAGGTTATGGCCTGGGGATAGAAGCGGGGGTCACAAGTCATTTGACTAACAAAGGCAGGGCTGCTCTCAGACTAGAGGGGGTTAAGTGGGGGGAGGGGGGGAGTTACATTGCTTTCTGGGTAAAGATGGAATATTGCTCCACTTCTTCAAGGGCTATTTGCATATTCTTGGTATCTAGGTATATCTATGGACCTCAGTGAATGTATTCTCAGTGTCAGAAATATTGTGTCTATTACTAGGCTTGCTTAAATTGTGATGAAACAAAGGAAAATATGAATTATGATTTTTCTTTTCATCTTTGACAGTGAATAACACCATGATAATAATGACCAAACTTAAAAAACGACCACTGAACTCATTCAGTACCCTCTTGAGATCATGTGTACAAAAGATCTAAGGAAATTAATAAAGGGAAGATGATAAAACTGAAGGTTCTGTACAGTACTGAATTCTCCCATCCGGACCAATGCAATTTGAAATATTATTATAGAATATAGAATATATGCTTATACATTACCTTATTATAGCCAATTCGCACATATATATATATAGTATCTTTCAAATGGCCGAGTTCAATTTGGATATAGTATCACCAGGCGTGCATAATAACAGATACTGATATTTACTGTAATCGACTGTACTTTTTTATTTCCCCCACAGTGTAACCATTTTGAAACTAATTTCAGATCTAACTGTTCCTACATGGTAACAATAGTGAGGAGAAACTGACTGCGTTTCAATATTTGTCAAAAACGTTACCTTTTGTAGCTTATTATCGCGAATCATAACAATTATTGATATGATTCATTCAGAACGCTGAACTTTGAACCACCATAGTATGTGACAGGAAGTGTAGATCGGAGAAATTTCAACGCTGGCCAATAGCTATGAATCTCCTCTACAAAATGGCAGCAAAAAAACTACAATTCCCATGGTTCAACATTTCCATTTCCGGTTCCGGGTCAGATAGGTGATTGCATATCGAAAACTTAAAACGATATAAGTACACTTTTAACCTATTGCTAAACTATTGCCAACCTAACGTTTTACATTCTACATGCATTTGTGACATAGTGGTGATGTTAATACTTGAAAACGGTTGATTTTAAAATCACTAATTATTTTCATCATTCATAAAAATATGCCTATATGATTATAATGTCAAAAGGGGTCGGTACCGACCCCGTCGAGTGGAACAGGTTAAGGGTAGGTTAAGGTTAAGATTAAGGTTAAGGTTAAGGTTAAGGTTAAGTTTAAGGTTAAGGTCAAGGTTAAGGTTAAGGTTAAGGTTAAGGTTAACTCAATCAGCGCCGGAGCGATATGCGTGATGTGTGGTTAAAAGGCCAATGCTTTAAAGTATAGGAATACGTGGCGGTGTTTGCAGGGCTATAACTATATTCTATATTATAGCTATGGATACAATACTATGGCCCATTTGACATCGAGTATCTATCGTTCAATATGTGAAAAATAAAAAGAAATGTCATTCATATATTCCCGTTTTATACCTTGGTGAATATAAGTATGGTTTTAGAGGGTAATTCTAGGGTAATTCCTGGGAGGCTGGTTATAGCCTGCAACGTGTATTATACTAAATCCATTGGCGTTTCATCCCTACACATGCTACAATAAATGTTTTTTGATGCTTTGATCTTCACCAACGGAATACGTTGTGGACTAACGTTACACACAGATGTTGTGATCGGGTTGTGAAGGTATGCTTTGATCAACGCAAGATTGATATCATATAGCCCTTACCTTGACTAGGATGTACCCCAAAAAGAATATTCCAATTATCTGATTGCGAGTCCCAGTATTGGTGTTGATCGTGTCGCCAACATAATCCGCCACACATAATCCATCTGGAGCATTTGACGCTTCTCAATCCAATCAGACCGGACACATTAGATCGATGCACAGCCCAGGATACAAGGTTTCAAAGGGTGTTCGATACCGCCGCCTGGGAGGATGCGGCCGGTATTGCACTTTGGTGATCCCAGGATAATCCCCCATGTTAACCCCGACGTCCGTGCGCCTGTAATAAATGGAAATATTGAATAAAAGAAATAACGATGAAAACCTGACTATACTCGGGTCTGGCGTCCAAAGTGTTAAGGTTAAGGTTAAGGTTAAGTTAAAGTTAAGGTTAAAACCTGTTAACGTTTGGGGGGCCGCATGCGGGCCATCACGCCTGCACACTTCGCGGAACTTTGCCCTTGTCTGTCAGCGCTGTATCTTTGCCGTTAAACCGATACATTGTTGGAAAGTTGCATTTGCTGCCTTTCGATCATCACCCCACTTGACCTATTGCATGCTTCCAATCTCGAAACATTCCGACGAGCGTCATTTGACAAGCCATTCGGACAAGTGACCACGTCACTGCTCATGGCGAAAATGATTGACCACCTTTGTAGCCAATGAAATTCTGGAGCCAACAGTATCTTACATGAGGGCTGATTCCTACGGTAAATGGAGAGAAGAAGATGAAGAAGTTGTTTGTTTGGAGAATTCCTCATTCGCCGTCCAAATGAATGAGCGGTCCTCCATTTTGGACGAATTATTACAGATACAAGGATTACAAAAACATCTGTAAAACACAAATTGTCAGTGGGATTGTTATAAACTTTGGACCTGTACTGTATAAGACTTCAGGCTATGGAACCGTTATGTTTTCCAGCTACTACGTCAGCTGGAACTCAAAAACAGGGAGGCAAGGGGAGGGGGGCGAATGAGAAGACAGAGAAGGAGGGGCGAATATAGTTCTGTTGTTCATTCTGTTGCTAAGCCAGCTGAGATGAAGAGAGCATCTCTCAATAGCCACTCTCTAACCACCTGACTCCATGACCCTGCACATTGATTTATTGACCAGTGTCTGTCTGGACGCACGTACCTCTCCCTGTCCCTCCTCCTCCTCCTCCTCCACCTCCACCTCCACCTCCTGCTTCCTCTAGTCCTCTATCCACCCCTCTCCTCATTCCACCACCAGTCTCTGCGTCTGTCTGACGCCGTGGTCGGCTGTCCATTTGGTCTGAGGATGCAGGAAAACGTTATTGATGAATGTCCGTCTGGTAACTCACCTCCTCTTCTTTCTCTCTCTCTCTCTCTCTCTCTCTCTCTCTCTCTCTCTCTCTCTCTCTCTCTCTCTCTCTCTCTCTCTCTCTCCTCCACTTCTTCCCTAGACATACTAAATCCTGCGGTTGCTCTGTGTCATTTCCTGTTGAATCCCCAGTTTCCCCCCGTTTGTTTGGATTTGAATCTCCATCTCTTATCACTTCTTCTTTCCCACAGTTATCTCGCGGTATCGGTACTTGGGACTCGAGGACCCAAGGACTGAGGGAGGGAAGGATCAAAGGCAAAGGTGTGGTGGCTAGAAAAGTGACAATGTCTTTGCGGTCACCTCCGGCCCAACTCCCCATACATATAAGATCGGGTGATTTGCTTGATTTTAAGAAGTTCCCAAACACCTATACCTTTACACACAGGCATTTTCAAAATTGGTAATAGACTGTTTTGTGTTTTTTTTGTAAAGTGTGTATTGCTGGCTGCTGGCCAGTATTACTTACTACCATAGTGTCTTTATACCTATATCACTGTACATTTTATATTACTGTACATACATCTGATTAGCACTACACTTAATAGTACTAATTTGTATATTTTATACCCAGTTGAATCACCTGTACATTGTATATTGCTGTTGCACTTCTCTGCTACATTTGTACTCTGGTTGGTTGCCAAACTTAAATTCTTTTTAATTTAAAATTTTAGTTTTTTAAGCACTTTTTAACCCAACTATATTGAAATGTGCTTATACAGTATAAATAAAGGTTTACTTATTTACTTAGTGACTTACTTAACTGTTACATGAGTTCTCAGATATTTCTGATAATGCTTGTGAAGGACATACATTTCCCATGATGCAGAATGCATGCAGTGGCGTTTGAGGCCGACACACTCAAATGAGCATTTGTAAACATGGCTAAACGCAAATATATATATATAGTATATTAAATATGGGTTTTCTTGATGACAAAAGAGAGGTAGCAACAACTCAGTGTGTTGTGTTGTTCTGGCATGAAGCCATCAAAAACGACGCCATTTAGAAGAAAGATAACTCTGCATTTTCATTTCATTGGGTTTTTAGCCCTAGTGGCACTTGTATTTGGTGTTGAGTTCATGTTTTAACAGTGCACGCAGGCAGTGTGTATTACTGCACTATTTTTGTGGAGAGTAGTTAAACATTTTCTGAAATGTGGGTCACGACTTAAGTGGTTAATGTCTAAGGAAAAGGTGGATCCTGAGGGAAGACCAATCCAGAACCACTGACCCCATATCCTATTGTCATCCCGACGATAGTTTTCCCTCGCTTGGCATGGGAACTACGTCCTACAGGTATGTGGAGATGGATGGCCAACACTGAGGACACCTTGGAAAAACCTTGGATATTATCCATAGTCAGACCAAGAAGAATTATGGCCAGTGAGTGTTTCTACAGACCCTCACTGACTCATCACCAGTATGTTGTTCTACAGACCCTCACTGACTCATCACCAGTGTGTTTCTACAGACCCTCACTGACTCATCACCAGTGTGTTGTTCTACAGACCCTCACTGACTCATCACCAGTGTGTTTCTACAGACCCTCACTGACTCATCACCAGTATGTTGTTCTACAGACTCACTGACTCATCACCAGTATGTTGTTCTACAGACTCTCACTGACTCATCACCAGTGTGTTTCTAGACCCTCACTGACTCATCACCAGTGTGTTGTTCTACAGACTCTCACTGACTCATCACCAGTGTGTTGTTCTACAGACCCTCACTGACTCATCACCAGTGTGTTTCTAGACCCTCACTGACTCATCACCAGTATGTTGTTCTACAGACTCTCACTGACTCATCACCAGTGTGTTGTTCTACAGACTCTCACTGACTCATCACCAGTGTGTTGTTCTACAGACTCTCACTGACTCATCACCAGTGTGTTGTTCTACAGACTCTCACTGACTCATCACCAGTGTGTTGTTCTACAGACCCTCACTGACTCATCACCAGTGTGTTGTTCTACAGACCCTCACTGACTCATCACCAGTGTGTTGTTCTACAGACCCTCACTGACTCATCACCAGTGTGTTGTTCTACAGACCCTCACTGACTCATCACCAGTGTGTTGTTCTACAGACTCTCACTGACTCATCACCAGTATGTTTCTACAGACTCTCACTGACTCATCACCAGTGTGTTGTTCTACAGACCCTCACTGACTCATCACCAGTGTGTTGTTCTACAGACTCTCACTGACTCATCACCAGTGTGTTGTTCTACAGACCCTCACTGACTCATCACCAGTGTGTTGTTCTACAGACTCTCACTGACTCATCACCAGTATGTTTCTACAGACTCACTGACTCATCACCAGTATGTTGTTCTACAGACTCACTGACTCATCACCAGTATGTTTCTACAGACTCTCACTGACTCATCACCAGTGTGTTGTTCTACAGACTCTCACTGACTCATCACCAGTGTGTTGTTCTACAGACCCTCACTGACTCATCACCAGTGTGTTGTTCTACAGACCCTCACTGACTCATCACCAGTATGTTGTTCTACAGACTCACTGACTCATCACCAGTATGTTTCTACAGACCCTCACTGACTCATCACCAGTATGTTGTTCTACAGACCCTCACTGACTCATCACCAGTATGTTGTTCTACAGACTCACTGACTCATCACCAGTATGTTTCTACAGACTCTCACTGACTCATCACCAGTATGTTGTTCTACAGACCCTCACTGACTCATCACCAGTATGTTGTTCTACAGACTCTCACTGACTCATCACCAGTGTGTTGTTCTACAGACTCTCACTGACTCATCACCAGTGTGTTGTTCTACAGACCCTCACTGACTCATCACCAGTGTGTTGTTCTACAGACCCTCACTGACTCATCACCAGTGTGTTTCTACAGACTCTCACTGACTCATCACCAGTGTGTTGTTCTACAGACCCTCACTGACTCATCACCAGTGTGTTGTTTCTACAGACCCTCACTGACTCATTGATTGATTGATTGATTGAAAACTTTATTAACAGATTGCAGAATGGGTACAATACAGTACAGCTCAATACACACAATTGTTAAGGGGATGCAGACCAGAGAAATACTTTCGTCTTGTTTACATCAGGGTCCCCCATTTTCAATTCATCAGGACATATATGACATACATGACATACAGATAGTCAGTACTGCTACATCTATACATTTATGACATACCAGATTTGCAAATACAGTACTGTTTGTGATACAGAAGGAATCAGGAAAAGGGAGTATATACATTTGACGTAGAAACTGTACATTGGAGGAGGTTGGGTGGGGGGGGTTGGGTACACTGGGATATTGACAACCATACTGGGTAATCTACATTGGAGGTGGTTGGGGGGGGGGGCACACTGTATAAACAAGCAAAACTGTACATTGAGGGGGGGGGGGGGGGAGAGACACTGTACAAACAAACAAAATTGTACATTGGACTATTGACAAAACCATACTAGGTAAATTACTGTACATTGGAGGGGGTTGGGTTAGGATATTTACAGGGGCCAGTGTTGAATTGCCGTCTCCCGTAGGTGTCCCTTGAGATAGGTTTTGAAAGTGGGTAGTGATCCACATTCCTTTACAGCTTTGGGTAGGGCGTTCCACATTGATGTGGCATAATTGCGAAACGTGTTTAGTCCCTTATTTGAGCCGAATCTGGGTTTAACATGATTTGTGGAGCTCCCTCTGGTGTTGTGATCGTGGTATTCACTGACCTTTGGGAAGTATTTTGACATGTACATGGGTACCTTGGTCGTGTAGTGTATCTTGTAGACCAGGCCCATTGCAAGTTGCTGTACTCTGTCGTCTACTCTAAGCCATCCTAGGTTGTCAAAGTGGGCAGGGGTGAGGTGGGTTCTAGGAGTAAGGTCAAGCAGTAGTCTGACCAGTTTGTTTTGAGATGTTTGTAATTTTGTTTTTAGCGCCTTTGAGGTGCTTTGGTACCATGAGGTGCAAGCATAGTCGTAGTACCCCTGAATGAGTGCTCCTGCCAGAGTCTTCAGGGTATTCTTGTTTACCAGAGAGGAGATCCGGTACAAGAATCGAGTTCGTTGGTTGACTTTTTTTTATTACATTGGATGCCATTTTGTCACAGGAGAGATTAGCCTCTAGGATGGAACCCAGGTAGGTAATTTCATCTTTCCTTGTGACAATATTGTCACCCACTGTAACTGAGAAGCCGTCGGTCTTGCTGAGTTTGTTATTTGAACCGAAGAGAATGGACTCTGTTTTGCCCATGTGTAATGATAGTTTGTTATCAGCAAGCCATATGCAGATTCTGCCTAGTTCCGAGCTGAGGGTTTTTTCAACCTGTAACTTGTTCTTGTCAGAGACCAGCAGGGCTGAGTCGTCCGCAAACAGGAACAAGTTGCAGTCACAAGCTGACGACATGTCATTTGCATAAATTAGGAACAGTAGCGGTCCTAGTATGCTTCCTTGTGGAACACCACAGCTCACTGTGAGGGGGGGGGATAGGGTACCGTTTACCTCCACCATCTGTTCCCTCCCCTCAAGGTAGGATTGCATCCAGCTCACTGATAGACTATCAAAACCAATTGCTTTTAGCTTGTCAATCAGAATGGAGTGATTGACCGTGTCAAAGGCCTTTTGTAGGTCCAGCATGACCATGCCGCAGTATTTGCCTGCGTCCACCTCTTGTTTGATGTGGTCATTCAAATAGAGAAGGCATGTGTCAGTGGAGTGGGATGTTCTGAAGCCAGATTGGAATTCGTAGATTAGATTTTCTTCCGCTAGGTACTTTTCGACCTGTTCGTAGACAATTTTTTCCATGACTTTCGAGATGGAGGTGAGAATAGAAACAGGGCGGTAGTTGCCTGGGTGTTGTTCTACAGACCCTCACTGACTCATCACCAGTGTGTTGTTTCTACAGACCCTCACTGACTCATCACCAGTGTGTTGTTTCTATAGACTCTCACTGACTCATCACTCTCAACACATTTGGGAAATAGTGAATTGAACCAAACAGCCCGGCCCGAACAAGGATGCGTACGCTGCGCCGATACGACGAGAGAATCCGATGCCCACAGCCAGGATGGAGAGGGACCCTGGGAAGATGGAGGAAGAGAATTGGAATTCTGGAGAAGGGGAAAGAGAGAGAGCGAGGAGCAAGGGGAAGAGGGATGTCTCCAGGGATGCATTTTAATTCACTCAATTGCCCTATATTCCCCTGCAGTTTCTGTTTTGATGATAGTGACGCTTTGCATATCTTCACCCTCAAAGCATAGAGGACGTGCGCGAAGGGGGGACCTTTGTGTGTGTGTGTGTGTGTGCGTGTGTGTGTGTGTGTGTGTGTGTGTGTGTGTGTGTGTGTGTGTGTGTGTGTGTGTGTGCGCGCGCGCGCTTGTGTGTGTGTGTGTGTGCGTGTGTGTATGTATGTGTGTGTGTGTGTGTGTGTGTGTATGTATGTGTGTGTGTGTGTGTGTGTCTGTGTGTGTGTGTGTGTGTTTGTGCATGTTCTACCCTCAAGCGTCAGGTTATTGTAATGTAATACACTGGATGGGGCTTGTGACGACAGCATTGAGAATGATGAGAGAGAGAGAGAGACAGAGACAGAGAGAGAAAGAAAGATGGAGAGAGACAGAAAGAAAGAAAGAAAGACAGAGATAGAGGGAGAAAGAAATAGAAAGAAAGATGGAGAGAGAGAGAAAGGGAGGGAGAGAGAGAGTGAGAAAAAGAAAGACAGAGATAGAGAGAGAGAAAGAAAGATGGAGAGAGAGAGAGAAAGTAAGACAGAGATAGAGAGAGAGAGAGAGAGAGAGAGAGGGAGAGAGAGATTACGCCTCAGAGTTGAAAAGGGAACGTTGTGTTTTGGCTGACCTCTGTGCAATGGCCTGGTGACCGTTCTCATTTATTTGTGTCAAAACAACTGATTCCAGATCTGAAATATATCCCACATATAAAAGAGGCAACATGTTGTGTTTGCTATATGAGAACACTTGAACTCAGGCTTGGCACGCTCATCCGTGTGCGATTGAAGTGGAATTTTTAATGTATTTTGATTTATACTCATGTTATACTTGTGACATAAATACGCATGTAGTTGTAAAAGTATATCAACAGAAACAAAAGCTATATAAACGAATAGCTGCAATTTATGAGTCCCGCCCTCCGTACAGGAAATGCCTCCAATATGGACCAAAATATTATACCCACCGCGTACCCTCTGACTTTAACACACACAGTATTCTGCATCATCATAGTCCACTCAGTCTACACTAGTATGTTCAGCCTTCTTACAGTATGGGCGACAACAAATCAACAACAACAACAACAACGACATTAAACAAAACTAAAAGGAGCCTCAACAATGTAGTTTGAGACTGACACAGGAGCTGGGAAACAGTTAACTGGAGATGAATTGGCTACACTCTAAAAACTAGCATGACCTGGCAAGTGTGTGTACATGTGCATGTATGTGTATGTTTGCGAGTGTATTTGTACATGTATGTGTGTGTGTGTGTGTGCGTGTGCATGCAGTACTGCGGCGAGCCCGGGAAGAGCAGTTGAACAGAGATTTATTTGTGTTAGTTTTATGGCCACAGTGAAACTCCAGGCCTGCCCTGGCACCCTGCCCACCCACCTTCATTCCAGATGTTACCATGGTGAAACTTATGGCTGGTATCCCGGCAACCAGACAGTGGTTTCGGGGGCCCGGAGACGGCTGCTGTGTGTGAGTTTGATAGATATACACTTTGGATGGATAGATTGAGAGAAAAAGAGAGGGAGAGAGAGAGAGAGAGATTTCTTCACCTCTCTCAGTATTAATAGTCTTGTTTCCCTTTGTGCTGTTGTTCTCACTCCAGGCAGAAGTCTGGTGTTGATAGAAGCCCTGTCTTAATGTGATTATCACCCAGACGTTAAGGGCCCGCTCGTTCCCCTTCGCCACATTGATTTACATTCAAGACTGCCATTGAGAGAAAACAAACCGTTATTAGCTATTTTCACTTTCCATCGCTCTCTTGTTCACTTGTTGCTCTCGTCCTTGTTGCTGAGACACTCTGGTTTTCCGGGGGTTGTGGAGAGGGTGACCTTGGCTCGCTGGAGTCCCGGGATGAGGCTGCTTCCCTCTGGGGTAGAGAGAGGAAGCGGTGGCTGGGACCCCTGGAGGTGCGGGGACTGGAGCCGGTCGCATTGGTTATCTCCTATGGGCAGGGCCGTTTCTAGCTATTTGGGGGCCCTATGCGAAATGTTGTTTGGGGGCCCCTATTTTGTGAAACTATCGTGGGGGGGGGGTTCCAAACCCTTTAAGGTGGGCATGCATTTAACATTTAAATGCATCAATCTGGTGCAGTCCAAAGTCCTGTTTGCACCCGTCGGCGGAGAACAAAAGGTTTTATAATTTCTCCCAAATGCTCAAAAAGTACCTCTTTTCAGAAATCGGTAAACATTTTAAAATTACATTTTCGAGTGCTTTGAGATGTTATTTATATGTCTCCTTACTTGCTAAACTTAATACGACTTGTAAATATGTTTAATTCTTGCTAGATGGTATGATTGTGATTATCTCAGTTTGCCAGAGAACTACATCGCGTGAAGAAACGCACATACACGCACGTGCGCACACACACACACAGAGCGGCGTGTGCGCTGTGAAAAGGTGTTAGACCCCGCAGAGGTATCAGAGACTTGCTACCCGCCATCCAATTCTAAACAACAGATTGGCTTTTCATAATATGTATGAATTATCTCTTGCAATAATATCCACGGGACTTGACTTTTTGCAGTCGTTGTGTATGTGTGTGTCACCAACACACGCCAACTATCTCCTGCGTGCGGACCCGCGGACATTCTCTCACAGCTTATAGAGAAAAAAAAAGCAATAGCCTACATACTTTTCCGGACTGATCATCTGAGCTCCTCTCCAGTTGAACTGCTACTGTGTTTAAATACAAAATATTGATAAATCCAAATGCCATTGTGTAACATGTCATCTGTCTTCATGTGCAGTTAAATCCTCTCTACAAGTGAAACTGAAACTTACCAAGCCTATAAGTTGTTAAAGGGGCAGTAGGCAATTAATTTACTCAGTGGATGCCTGAACACAGAATGACACCAGTATCACTGACTACCACGGCAAGTCTATAGAAAATGATTCTATTTAATAATAATAATTATAATAATTATTATAAATGTCTCTCTCTCTTTCATTCTTTCTTTCTTTTTCAGGTAAACCTCTATATATCTAACGTGTGTACATCGCATTAAATCAAAGTGTGTGTCACTGTAGAGCCGCCTGGGCCCAGTCATTGGAATAACAAAGGAACAACAGACTACAAACTGGGCCTTTGTTCCAGGTGTGAATTGGTCTAGTGACATTAATCACATTGCATTCTGGGAGGGAGTGTAGTTCTCTTATCAAATTGGTAAATTCACTGAATCCTTTCAAACCGCTGTGCTGCGACTTGGTAAGGATTTTACCAGAATGTTTCATAGGACATTGATTAAAAACGATCGGCTTGAATTTTACAATTGATGGCTTATTTTGAAGGTATGAACCTGTAGTTTCATATTATGTAAAAAGAAAAAGTGAAAATTCTTAGGGAGGAGGAGCATAACCGGCTAGACTTCAGAGTTAAGAGGAAAAGAGGCTAGATCTGTGAACATTTATTATATCTTTTTTTCTCACAAATCCAAATCAAACATCTCAAGTTGACCCCAGCAATGACAGAAAATGATAATAAATAGGAAACACTGGGGCTCCCCTACATCAAGAAACTCCTGAAAACCTACAGGATTTACCGAATCTGCATTATAACATCTCCCAAATGCACAAAAATGAGACAGATACTACATTTTCCAAATTTCTGACTTACAATATTGAAATTTAAATCGAATTATTTAAGATAAAGTTAAAGTTAAATAAAGTTTGAAAATGCAACAATATTTTTGTCAGTAAGCTACTTATGTATTTTAATTTATATATAAAGAAACGCCCACTTGCGGTAATTATTATATTGTTTTTTTTGCATTTTAGTGGGCCGCCTGGTGGCTTCGGAGGCCCTATGCAACCACATAGTCCGCATATGGCAAGAAACGGGCCTGCCTATGGGGATTCAGACCAGTATACCGCGGCTATAGGTTGGTGTTCAGACTGACTCTCTGGGAAGGGAACCACATATGGGGAGCTGTGGGCTGGCATGTGGCCAATGCAATGTTAACTCTTTTAGGGGGGGGAACAGAGGCGACGCACCAGTCTAACCTTTGGAGAGACGGAGAGGGAGAATAGGCAGAGAGCCGCCCAGAGAAGCTTCAGTGTTGCCAGGGTGTGAGGCGGGGAAATCAGCCTTGGCTTTAACCCTTTGGTTTGAGACTTGGCTCTTCCAATACCTGCCCTTGCAAATAAGGCAAAATCAGCACTTAAATAAGATATGATATTCAGGCATCGTAGCAGCACGTGGGAGGGGAGGAACCGGTATGGGCAGGGTAATAGTAGAAGACATAAATATAGGCAATACAATTATAGTAAAGATACAAATAAGCAGTGTAAACAATATAATTAACTCTGAATATAATATATATAAATATAAAATATATGGTATATATCTTTAATTGTATGTTAATACCTGAATCAGTAACCTACAAAGCAGGACAAAATTAACACCTACAGTAACAATGTGGTACTGGAGACTTGGGGCAGGATCCACTAAGAATGGATTGCGTGGTGGAAATTGCCACCCTTAAGTGTGCAGGGTTTGCGCACGGTATCTGCTTTGTCTTGCGAGCTATCCACAAAGGGACATTGCGCGGATGAGATACCAGCGCAGACATGCCCATTATGTGTGGAGTTTTTCCCTGATCTGCTCCAGCGCACTTGGCTCGCGGAGCAGTCTGCACTCCTGACAGCGCTGAGAGCAGTGGCGGCTGGTGAAAATGATTCTAGGTGGGGCGGAACTATGTGTTGGGGATAAGGGTTCAGCACGGACAATATTGTTGGTTGCTTTCCTGTCTGCAAATCAGTTCAAGTTAGCTAGCATTAGCAAGCAGACAGTTTTGATGTTGTATTGACAGTCAAACCTTAGCACTTTGAGATTTGGTTCCAAATGTAAAATGCCACTACAAATTAAATGTATTATTATTATTATTATTATTATTATTATTATTATTATTATTATTATTATTATTATTATTATTATTATTATTATTATTATTATTATTATTATTATTATTATTATTATTATTATTATTATTATTATTATTATTATTATTATTATTATTATTATTATTATTATTATTATTATTATTATTATTATTATTATTATTATTATTATTATTATTATTATTATTATTATTATTATTATTATTATTATTATTATTATTATTATTATTATTATTATTATTATTATTATTATTATTATTATTATTATTATTATTATTATTATTATTATTATTATTATTATTATTATTGTTATTATTGTTATTATTGTTATTATTATTATTATTATTATTATTATTATTATTATTATAATTATTATTATTATTATATTATTATTATTATTATTATTATTATTATATATTATTATTATTATTATTATTATTATTATTATTATTATTATTATTATTATTATTATTATTATTATTATTATTATTATTATTATTATTATTATTATTATTATTATTATTAATTATTATTATTATTATTATTATTATTATTATTATTATTATTATTATTATTATTATTATTATTATTATTATTATTATTATTATTATTATTATTATTATTATTATTATTTATTATTATTATTATTATTATTATTATTGTTATTGTTATTGTTATTGTTGTTGTTGTTATTGTTATTGTTATTATTATTATTATTATTATTATTATTATTATTATTATTATTATTATTATTATTATTATTATTATTATTATTATTATTATTATTATTATTATTATTATTATTATTATTATTATTATTATTATTATTATTATTATTATTATTATTATTATTATTAATATTATTATTATTATTATTATTATTATTATTATTATTATTATTATTATTATTATTATTATTATTATTATTATTATTATTATTATTATTATATTATTATTATTATTATTATTATATTATTATTATGTTGAATAAACGTTTTATAAACTATTTTACCCAAGGATATATCCATGAAATTCGGATTTCGGACGGAGCAGATAGCTAACATTAGCTCAGTTGTTAAGCCATTTATCTATCTATAAGATAACAAGTGATGACTTCTGTTTAACTCAAATGTTGAAGCATACTGAAGCATATTTTTTCGCTTGCTTACCTTCGACTCATACAGCCTTGTTGTTGATGTTGTCCGACTCCAAGCCTTAAAACCAGTAAAAAAAAAAAAAAAAAACTGTGTCGCGGCTTGACCTTTCCATAAACGTGTCGTCCATATAAATCTATTTAGTTAGATCCAAGTCCAACACTGTCTGAATGCAGTATCTTGTGATTATTATCAATTTCCGATGACGACAACGACAAGTTACAACAACCATAGACCTATGACAACAACTAGTAGCCGAGCGAAGCATATGTGATTTTCCTGGTGGACGTGCCAGTGCCACGCTCAGCCAATAGAGTGAATAGAATAGACAATTCGACAATGACTCTACTTCAGGCGCTAGAGAAATGCGCCCACAGGCAACATATTGAAGACCCTGATTGGATTAGTTGCTAGGTTCATTTATTTATTTCTAATTGGCTGAGTTTCGCACTGATTTCTAGTGCCCGAGAAGAGAGAGGAGGCAAGGGGGGATGAATAGGATGCACAAACAATGACTTATATTTTAGATACTACACGTTATTGTGCATTTTAAACACAAACATACTTAAAATGAGTAATTATTATTTATTTTCTAAATGTTTATTATATTTTTGGGGGGTCGAAATATAAAATCCAAAACAACTATTTCTTCTTTCTTCTTCTCTCTACACCAGGGGGGGGGGGGGGGGCTCTATGGCTGATAGAGAGAGCTCAGGGCCCCGTTCCTTGTACCTGGATAACTGAGTTAGCCGGATAACTTTAACTGGATAACTGAGTTAGCCGGACTTTCCGGTTCCCCGTACGTGGATTTTCCAAATCACCATGACAACAGATCCAAAAAGTTTGAGCCTGGTCGAAAGCAGAGTTTAAGTTCAAGTTAGCCTGAACCATCGCCACGCCCCCGCAAAGAAGTGACAGCCCGTTTCCTGAAACTATTCCCACAGTCTACGATCTGCATTATACCATTCTGAATTACGTTTTTGTGCTCCATTCTTCCAGAGGGGGCTTTTGAAATGTAAAATAGACCCAAAATGCTGATACTAAATTCACTTTGTCCTAATAATGCACGTTATATATACCGTGGCGCTCGCTCGTGCAATGTACACATTATGTGGTTATTTTAATTGTAACTGGGATTAAGATGTCTGATGAGATGCGCTGTTTGACGGATTTGAGAAATTGAATGAGCCGTTGACGTCACATTAATGAATGAGGATAAAGAGATAAACTTCATTCAAAACAAAGGATATTCTAAAACACGGGTCTCTCGTTCATTAATGTATAAACAATGAATTTATCCCATCTGGCACAGTGGTGCAGCGGTAGTGCTCAAGCCTGCCAACCCAGCGACTGGGGTTCAAAACCTGGTGTTTCCAATATGATTTTTTTGAATATAATATTAATGATTATACGCCAAAGTAGCCTGGTTTTAGGTTAAAATATTATAAATCTACATGCATTGAGGATGTCATTCTTTATATAGCTCTCAACGTGCACCAAATTGAATTATTCCTATATTGCAAAAAGAAGGAAAAGACTAGGGTCTCGAACCCCGGTCGTCTGCGGTGATAGTCAAAACAACAACCGTTAAACCACATTGGAGATAAGTTAAAGATCGACTATACATCAATCAATGGGTAAGAGAGCCGTATCGTAATTCTGTATAAGTTTAACTAATTATTTTCGCTAGCAAGATCTCATTTGATTATTCAATCCAGCAGGCAAGTTTAAAGAAATATAATCTGATTGATTGAGGTAATGAGGGACTTAAAATTAGCCTATAGATAACGC
>NW_028171602.1:0-22000 GCF_963971535.1 Notolepis coatsorum
AGGGAGGGAGGGAGGGAGGGAGAGAGAGAGAGAGAGAGAGAGAGAGAGAGAGAGAGAGAGAGAGAGAGAGAGAGAGATGAAGGATGGAGATAGAGGGGGAGGCAGAGAAAGGGACACAGCCAGGGGACAGAGAGAGACAGGGAAGTAGAGAGTGTGAGAGAGAGAGGGAGCGTGGAGGAGAGGGAGAGAGAAAGAGAGGGAGAAAAAGAGAGAGATGCAGGGTTTAGGATGGAGAGGGGGATAGAGAGAGAAAGAGAGAGAGGGATTGAGTGGGAGGGAGGAAAATAGACAGGAGAGATAAAGAGAGGTATAGAAGAAAGAGCGATGCAGAGTGAGAAAGACAGGGAGGGAAGGAGAGAGGGAGCAACAAAGAGAGAAATACAGAGATACAGGTAGAAGTCGGGAGAGAAAGAAAGAGGTAGAGAGAGAACAAGAGGTAGAGAGAGAGGGGGTGGAAAAAAGATGGATGAACAAGGAAAAGAGAACAAGGTTTTTGGCTTCTGTTTGGCAAAGCAGTCAGGAGGAGAGGGAAACAGGCAGAAGAGGAAAAAGGGAGAGAAAGAGAGAGGAATAGAGGAGACAGAGAAAGAGAGATGGGTGAATTGAACAGGAGGTAGAGAGGAGAACAGAGAAGAGAGACAGAGAATAGTGAGAGAGAAAAGTAAAGAGGGGAGAGAGAGTGAGAGAGAGAGAGCAGGTGGTCTCAAGGTGACCATTCATTGACCTGATTCCTCTTTTTAACTGAGAAAAGAGGCCAAAAACTCATCTCTCTCTCTCTCTCTCTCTCTCTCTCTCTCTCTCTCTCTCTCTCTCTCTCTCTCTCTCTCACACACACACACACACACACACACACACACACACTCGCTCTCTCTCACACTCTCTCTCTCTCCCCCACACTCTCTCTCTCCCTCTCATTCTCTCTCTCTCTCTCTCTCTCTCTCTCTCTCTCTCTCTCTCTCTCTCTCTCTCTCTCTCTCTCTCTCTCTCTCACACTCTCTCTCTCCCACACTATCTCTCTCTCTCGCTCTCTCTCTCTCTCTCTCTCTCTCTCTCTCTCTCTCTCTCTCTCTCTCTCACACACTCTCTCTCTCCCACACTATCTCTCTCTCTCTCACACTCTCTCCCACACTATCTCTCTCTCTCTGCCACTCTCTCTCTCTCTCTCTCTCTCGCTCTCTCTCTCTCTCTCTCTCTCTCTCTCTCTCTAGAGTGCTCATACCACACACTGGTGCAGAATGTAGGCTAGCCCAGTTCGGTTGTGTTTGGGGTGTCGTGCTCGTTAATATTCCAAATGCAGTCATATTCTTTGTGATACTTGACTGTTTTGTCGACGAGTCATGGTGCATATAAATGGCATATTCCGTTTACAGTAGCTGGGATGAGCTCATATCTTGACTATATCAGCCCGTATGTCCTGTCCTGTTTACTGTTATATATATTTCATGAATAGAATAGAATAGAATAGAATAGAAGTAATTTATTAATCCAGAGGGACATTCAGCACCACAGATCGCTCACAATGAACAGTGGATCAAAAGTTAAAAATATATATATAATATATAAGAATAGATAAAAATACATCGTCAGAGATATACATTCTAAAATATGTACATACATTCAAAAATTCTGAAATATACAATCTGACGATATACAGTAATATACAGTCAAATGTACAGTAAAATGTCAAATTAAAATGTAAATGTCCAGGAAGACATACAGGGATTTACTCTGTGCTCAGTGAGGCCTTGTACAGTCTGACGGCTGTTTGTATGAAGGACTTCCTGTGACGTTCAGTGTTGCATCTTGGGAGTCTAACACTGAACGTGCTCCTTCTATCGGTGCTATGCTGGCTCTGCATCTTGCCTCACCTTCAGTTCATAATGCCAATTTGCGCACACTGAAAGAATTGTATTCAATCCACCTATCACTGACCAGGACACACGCCCGCCTGCACCTATCACTGACCAGGACACACGCCCACCTGCACCTATCACTGACCAGGACACACGCCCACCTGCACCTATCACTGACCAGGACACACGCCCACCTGCACCTATCACTGACCAGGACACACGCCCGCCTGCACCTATCACTGACCAGGACACACGCCCACCTGCACCTATCACTGACCAGGACACACGCCCACCTGCACCTATCACTGACCAGGACACACGCCCACCTGCACCTATCACTGACCAGGACACACGCCCACCTGCACCTATCACTGACCAGGACACATGCCCACCTGCACCTATCACTGACCAGGACACACGCCCACCTGCACCTATCACTGACCAGGACACACGCCCACCTGCACCTATCACTGACCAGGACACACGCCCACCTGCACCTATCACTGACCAGGACACATGCCCACCTGCACCTATCACTGACCAGGACACACGCCCACCTGCACCTATCACTGACCAGGACACACGCCCACCTGCACCTATCACTGACCAGGACACATTCCAGCACCACACCGGGGCGAGACCTGCCTGCGTTCACCGCTCCAGTCCCAGAGCGGAGGAAGACTGCTGGGCAGGAGGAGAGTGCCTATAGGCACCACGACCACAGGTCTTCCTGCTTCCAGCTCGCTGCTGATGCCATTTATTCCTGTGAGGTCTCCTGAGGGAGCCGTGAAGAAAGGCAGTGGTCTCTGAAGGGATTTCAAGGGCGGTGTCCCTGGCCACCGGTGCATTGAGGGCCTTCAAGAAAGATTCCTGCCAATCTGTGCTGGGCTGCCAACAGGACGAGGATCTGCGCGCCACTCTAAACCAGTGGCATTTCCCAGAGCCTGAGAGCATGAGAGCCTGAGAGCATGAGAGCATGAGAGCATGAGAGCATGAGAGCCAGCATGAGAGCATGAGAGCGTGAGAGCGTGAGAGCGTGAGAGCGTGAGAGCGTGAGAGCGTGAGAGCGTGAGAGCGTGAGAGCGTGAGAGCATGAGAGCGTGAGAGCGTGAGAGCGTGAGAGCGTGAGAGCATGAGAGCGTGAGAGCGTGAGAGCGTGAGAGCATGAGAGCATGAGAGCGTGAGAGCGTGAGAGCGTGAGAGCGTGAGAGCGTGAGAGCGTGAGAGCATGAGAGCATGAGAGCGTGAGAGCGTGAGAGCGTGAGAGCCTGAGAGCATGAGAGCATGAGAGCATGAGAGCATGAGAGCATGAGAGCATGAGAGCATGAGAGCATGAGAGCCTGAGAGCATGAGAGCCTGGAAAGCGCTGAGAAGTAGACGAAGCAGGGACGCGGGAAGGGGGGGTGCGGGGGGTGCTGCAGCACCCCCTCTCAATTATTGCAAAAAAAAAAAAAAAAAAAAAATATATATATAATTTTTTATTTTTTATTTTTTGGCAGTATTTATATATTTGTATATACTGTAACTGTATAACTGTAACACCGTATATTATAAGTTTATCCTGCTCAAAGCACGTCACCATTTTAATATTGTGTGTATTGAGCTGTACTGTATTGTAGCCATTCTCCAATCTGTTAAATAAAGTTTTCATTCATTCATTACACTACTGTATGTACACAATCATACGTGTAAAACCGAGTAGATTTTCGAGTGATGACAGACTGTCACAGACTGATTGAATGACAGGTGAAACAACTAATTGTATTCACCTCCTGTCTCCCGCCCTTCCCACGCGCCACGAACCACTGAGCTACTGTGATACAGTGCTTGCGCAGTCAGTCGATTTGAGCTAGTAGTCAGACTTTGCTAGCACAGAATGTCTCACTCGCAGAAAAGAAAAATATCAGATTTATTTTCTAAACATCCCGCCGGTCCCAGTGACAGTCCCACTAAATCTGATAAACGTCAGAGAGAGACAGAGACGACAGGTTCAGCCTCAGCATCAGGTATTGAAGAGTTAACTGAGTCTGTTCCCCTATACCCCCCCTCGGGCGCCAGGGGCTTCCACTGAGGGGTGATGCAAATAGGGATGGGGTGTTATGGCAGCTCATGATGGAAAGAGTGCGCACCGAGTCTGATCCCGAGTTGAAGAATTGGCTCCAAACGAGAGACAACTGGATGTCCAACAACATCCAAAACGAAATCTTACAGCTGCTTGCCCATGATATTCAGCGACAAATTAGAGGCAAAGCATCCAAAAGCCCAATCTTTGGCTTGAGCGCTGACGGAACCACTGATGTCACTCACTGGAAAAGAACAATTCTCGTGTAATATACAGTTAGCCGATGACAACTTGGAAGCTCAGAACTTCTTTTGGGGTTTTTACAATGCCCGGCCCAGACACAACAGCCGAGATGCTGTTTT
The DNA here is from genome assembly GCF_963971535.1 of Notolepis coatsorum. Lineage (NCBI taxonomy): Eukaryota > Metazoa > Chordata > Actinopteri > Aulopiformes > Paralepididae > Notolepis > Notolepis coatsorum. Next base: position 4,278 of record NW_028171602.1, read on the forward strand.
TGTGTATAAAATACTTTTACGCCTCGACCTGCCCATGGAGAGGCTGATAGGATACTGTTTTGACGGGGCCAGCAACATGTCTGGGGGGTACAGGCTAGACCAGGGGTTCCCAAACTTTTCAGGCCGCGACCCAAAAAAAACGGTGTCAGAGAGCCGCGACCCCCACTATTATAGGAGGTAAAAAAAAAAATTTAAATGGAAATGTATGGTTGAAACATGCAAACGTTCAAACGCACACACAGCTTTTAACCAGGGCCGGACTGGGGAAATCATTCAGGCCAGGAAATATAGCCCCAGTCAGGCCACTTTTTAAGCAGGGGGTCTGGGGGTCCCCCACCAGGAATTTCTTTGTTACAAAGACTTAATTTCCTGCATTCTGGTGCAGGCATTTTTTTTATTTGTACCCTTTAAATGCCAGTGTTTGTGATGGCATCACAACTTATTGTTAAAAAACAGGCTAGCATATGTATGATTAGCAACAACACAGATTTTTATGGATTTTCAGTTTTTTGTAATTGATAAATACAATATTTTATTCAACTTCAGCCCTGATCATAACACCACATATTCATTTTATAATTCTAACCCTTTAAATGCCAGTGTGTGTGATGGCATATATTTGCAATATATATGCAAAGTACATTTTTCTGGGGGGGGTTATTACAGGCTAGCATGTGTCAATGATTAGCAGTTTTTCGTAAGGATCCCGCCTCCACCAATCACATGCGGCTCCCTTTGTGTGTGTGTGAGAGCAAGAGAGAGAGAGAGAGATAGTTCTCCAACTTGTGTGAGTTGCAGTGATCTCCTGGTTGTTCCCCACCTAGGTTATCTAACTATTGCGCTGGTGCAAATAGAAACACTGGCCTGGCCTGCTTCTAAGTTCAGTGGCCTGACAAAAAAAAAAAAAAAAAAAACGTATTTTTTTTTTTTTCAATCTGGCGACCCCCCAGCACCCCCTGCCGTTTTATAGTTCCCGCGTGCCTGAGACGAAGTAGAGTTTGAGCACCGCTGAAGAGCTGTCCTCGCCCCCGGCCCCCATCCCTCCCCCGGGTCCCAGGGGAGCATCTCTCAGGAGGAGAATCAGGCGTGCGCCAACATGTCTCTGGTCTTCCCAAAGCTCATCAATTGAAATTCCAGTTTCATTCCATTGGGTTTCTCTTATCGGGGGGGAAACCCTTGCGAGCACGGGGAGAACATGCAAACAGAAAGGACCGGGAGATACCCCACCTGGGTAACTGGCATCATGGAAACCTGGTCCCCAAGCGGGAATCGAACCCTGGACCTTCTTGCTGTGAGGCGACAGCACCCCTCCCCCTCATGGCCCCCCCTCCAGCCCTGTACCTGGGCCATCCCACCCAGCCATCCTCACACTATAAAGACTGATGTCTCTGGAGCTCAAATCAGGCCAGTGGCTCCATTGAGTCATCCATCTATAACTCCGATAATAAACCTGTGTTTAACCAAGTCTATATTTGACTAAGTACATTCATTGATCCGGGTAATTTCTCCCACACCGGCCTGTACACAAATAATTCCTCTACTGATCCTTACATTGCATGGCTGGTGAGGCCAGTATCAAGCCCCTCTCCAAGACGTATCTACCTTTCACACAGGTAGAGAGCCGTGTGAAGCAGAAGAAACATGGCATGCTGGGTAAACCACTGGCCTCTCTTCTCTGCCCTGATACCATCTAGCACCACAAAGTGAAACCAAAACCAAAACAGAGACTTCATCGCCATCAGTGAGTTGTCTGACACGGTGTGTTCCGCCAAGTAATAATATTGCCCTTCTCACAGCATTTACATTTATATTGAGTCATTTAGCTGATGCTTTTATCCAAAGCGACTTATAAGTTCTGTACAACAAGTCAACAGGAAGGGTACAACTCTGGCAGCTAAGAGTAAGTGGTGTTGTTTGTCAAACAGTGTCGAACATTGAACTTTGAACTCTGAGTGCATAGTAGTATAGCTTATTTTGATCTGGCTGAAACTGGGGCTTGAACTAGGCTTCAGCCCATTGTTTTGCAAATCTTCTCATTAAGACTCAGAGCCTGGCCCCACATTAATCACAGGTGTCTGACATTAGTAATTAGAGCTGGAGGGGCCACGTCTATGCTTTTAACGGTTCGTGTTTCCGCGTTCCCGTTTTGCGCTCTGATTGGCCACGCACGTTTCTGGTCATGTGACATGTGCGCCCAATCGCATGACGAGCAGTGTCTTAGCCCATTTCCGCGTCGAACAGCCTGCAAACAACCTAACGCCTAGTTTATCACTGGTTAAGCTTAGGCGACTCTTTCGCAGTTGGTTAAGGTTAGAGTTTGGAATCAGGGCTGGCGTTCTAAGACAAACTCTAACCTTAACCAACTTCGAAAGAGCGCCTAAGCTTAACCGTCCAAAGAACTTGCCGTCACACGATTGGGCGCACATGTCACATGACCAGAAACGTCAGTGGCCAATCAGATTCGCAAAACACACGAACCGTTTGGTAAAAGTAATGAGGCGGAGGGGCCAGCGAAAAGGTGTCAAATGAAGGCGACCAAAGACAAGGGAGTTTTCCTGCTGGAGTTAGCCGAGGAAGATTCCGACCAAGGATATCACCCAACAGGTAGACCATTATTTATCCTATGAATTGCTTTCTACTGGAACCTTTCCTTTTTCTTCTCTTTGTTCCTATTATATGCTTTTCTCCCCCCCCCCCCCCTCTTCACCTGAGAACCCCACCGTTCCTCCTTCTACTCACACCTATCCTCCTCAACCATGTGCTTCCTACCTATCCATACCCTCTCTTCCTCCAGACCAACTTCAGGCCATCTACACCAGTTTGAAAGCAACCCTGCCAACCTCCGCTACCTGCCTACAGCCACAAACATACCTGTCACCGTATGTGGAGGCTTATGAAATTGCCAATCAGCTGTCAAGGAAGCAGACTTCATAACTGTCTACTCCCATAGTCAAAACCTCCAGCTTCTGGCTCTTACTGAGGCCTGGATGACACCAGGTAACTCAACGATGCCTGGCTGCAGCTTTATCTACAGCAGACACCTTCACTCACAGACCATGACCCTAGACCAGTCGTGCCCAACCAGTCGATCGCGATCGACCGGTAGGTCGCGCGCTGGTTTCAAGTAGGCCGCGAGATTATTTTGGAAAATCATTTAATTTGATTTGATTTGGAGGGGAGGACAACACACGTTCGAGCAGTCCTGTGTAAAAGGCAGCCTGGGCCAATCGATACCGTCTACATTCCGGACAGCGAGCTTCACCATAGGGATGCAAATTGATGCCTTTGTTTTCATGGAGTGGCATGAGTGGGGGTCGGGCCCATCACCTGGCAGGTACAGTATAAACGTGGCTCTGAGACCAGTCTTGAGTCACTCGAAACTGCAAGATGAATGGAACACCACCAGCTAAAAAGAGGTTCATTCAGAGGACGCTAGTTTTCAACAACGCAAGCAAGACTTCACTGCCGCCGCCGCCAGGACCCTCCGACGAGCTGCCGCCGCCGCCGCCAGGGAGCAGCTCCAGCGCCGCCTCCGACGAGCTGCCGGATAGCACCAGCGTCAGCGCCGCAAGCAGAATCGGAGCAGCCAAAAGACCAAAAACATATCATTTCCATGAAGAGTGGGAGGAGGCTTACTTTTTTGTTTATTTCAACGCAAAGTCAGTATGTCTGATTTGCAAACAAACTGTGGCTGTGCCGAAAAAGGGTAATTTGGAGCAGCATTATACAACGATGCACAAGAAACACAGCGCGGATTTTCCTCCAAAAACAGTCCTACGAAGAACAGCACTCCAGCAGCTGAAGTCTTCACTAGTGGGACAACAGTCCACTTTTACGAAGCCCAGCACCAAGACAAAAGCTGCAACAATTGCTTCTTATCGTGTCAGTCACATTCTCGCTAAAAAGAAAAAATCCTTTAAAGACGGCGAATGTGTAAAAGAGGCATTGACTGCCGCTGCCGATTCACTCTTCGGTAATTCCAAGTATCACACAGAGATTATGGATGCTGTTAAAGACCTTCAGCTGTCACGTAATACTGTGACCCGGCGCTGTGAGGAAATGTCCGAAGATGTCCACCAGCAACTCATGAGGGACATTAATACATGCAAGTGTTATTCCCTGCAGTTCGATGAATCGACTGATATGGTAGATGTGGCACAGCTATGTATTTACATTAGAATGGCCTTTGACGACATGAGCGCAAAAGAAGAGCTGCTCACCATATTGCCTCTTAAAGGATACACTAAAGGTGAAGACATCTTTCAAGCCTTCATGGAGTTCGCTAAGCAGAGCAACCTACCCCTCCATAAACTCATCTCTATTACAACCGATGGGGCACCAGCCATGGTTGGCTGTAATAATGGGTTCATCGGACTGTGCAAAAAAAGCGACGCTTTCCCGGACTTCCTTAATTACCACTGCATAATTCACCAACAAGTGCTGTGTGCAAAGATTTTAAATATGAAGGACGTTATGGACATCGCTATGAAGATTGTGTGCTCTGTCAGGGCAAGGAGCCTACAGAGGAGGCTATTTCGTGCACATATGGAGGAGACGGGGGCGGAGCACACAGACCTGCTGCTGCACACAGATGTAAGGTGGCTGAGCAGAGGTAAATTTCTGGAGAGATTCAGCGAGTTGCTGCCTGAAATTAAAGAGTTTCTCAAGCTTGCTAAACATGCTGAATATACACATCTAGAGGACAACAACTGGCTTTTGAATTTGGCATTCATAACCGATGTCACTGGCATGCTGAATAACCTGAATTTAGAGCTGCAGGGAAAGGATAAATGTGTAATAAACATGATCAGCTCAGTGAATGCTTTTAAAAGCAAGCTCACCATGTGGGCGAGAAGGCTGCAACGCAGTGACCTACGCGACTTTCCTCACATGCAAGCAGAACTTCAACGTCAGGGTGAGGACACCGCACAGTTTGATTGCACACATTATGAGGAGCAAGTTCAAAGCATCTTGTCAGAGTTTGATAAGCGCTTCACAGACTTTTCAATACTTGAACCTGTTGCAAGCTACATGTGTTTTCCATTTGGAACTGTAGATGTGGATGACATCACATCCAAAGTGGCCACACTGTTTAATCTGGACAGCCATGCTGTGGAGAACGAGATCCTCACACTTCAAACTGACATTGAGATTAAAGCCAGGGCAACACAAGGGATGAAGGCAGAGTTCTGGGAGCTACTGCTGCCTGAGAAGTACCCCAACCTCAGAAGATGTGCCATGAACTTAACAGCATGTTTTGGATCAACCTACCTGTGTGAGTCTGCTTTCTCTCACATGAAGATCATCAAGTCCAAGTACAGAACCACATTAACAGATGACCATCTTGTGGACTGCCTGAGGCTTGCAACGAGCTCCTACAACCCAGACATTGAAAAACTAGCTACCTCTTCCCAGTGCCAGCGTTCTCACTAAGGTAGAGACATTTAATTTAAAAAAAAACAGATAAAGGAGAACTATCAGTGACTGTTGACAGACCTTTTTGTGGAATTGTTTTTTGATTGTATTCCATTTTGCAATGTGACAGCTCTGTTTACACATCATTCCTATTCCTTTTTTTATTGTACATATATTTTTATTGTATTGTTCCACTTTTGCTTTGGCAATGTAAACACATGTTTTCTCATGCCCATTGAACTGAGTGTGTGTGTTGTCAGTGTGTATGCAGAGTGTGAAATAAACTTGAGAAGTTACAGTTACAGTCTTGTCATTCTTGTAAGTCCTACACTACACTGTTACAATGATATATAAAATAGCATATTATATTATATACCCATTCAATATGCACATGACAGAAAGTATTATATGCCATATAATATTTTCTGGCGTGTGCATATTGAATGGGTAATACTATTACTACTAATACTAGCCTTATGCACCTTATCACACTGAATACTGTGAATATATTTTTCAGTTAGTTAGAACTGAAAAATATATTCACAGTATTCACAGTGTCATAAGGTGCATAAGGCTAGTATTAGTAGTAATACCCATTCAATATGCACATGACAGAAAATATTATATGCCATATAATATTTTCTGTCGTGTGCATATTGAATGGGTAATACTATTACTACTAATACTAGCCTTATGCACCTTATGACACTGTGAATATATTTTTCAGTTAGTTAGATAGTAAATTATATTGACATTTGTGTTGTTTTTACTACCTGTACCCCCCCCTTCCCCCATGCTGCTATTATGCCTGAATTTCCCCAAGGGGATCAATAAAGGAATATCTTATCTTATCTTAGCCGAGAGTAGGACAAATTTGGGCTGGTAGCTCTCGGCTAGGTGGCAAATTAAAAAGTAGATCTTGGTTCAAAAAAGGTTGGGCACCCCTGCCCTAGACGTTAATATCACTACCTGATCTCACCCTCTCCTCTATCTTGGGCTACCAAATGTGCTACAACAGTTCTTTATGCAGATGATTCAACATTGTATTACGCGGCACCATCATGCAATGTACTTAATGAAGTTTTGAGTAGAGAACTTAAAGTTGTGCATGACTGGGTAGTATGTAATAGACTTGTCCTTAATATCTCCAAGACTAAATGTATTGTGCTGGGAACAAGGCACAGGTTATCTACAAATCCAAAGCTTCATTTAAACTTGTGTAATTCAGCAGTTCAACAAGTTGAAAGTACTAAACTCCTTGGAGTGATGCTGGATTGCACTCTGTCTTGGTCTCAGCATATTAATTATATTGTTTTAAAAATGGGAAGAGCAATTGGTATTTCCAGGAAATGTGCTTCTTTTGTTGCCCGTCCCCTTTTATGTCAGATATAGTGCAAAGTTTAGTTTTATGTCATCTTGACTATTGCTCTGCGATGTGGTCATCTGCTGCCAGTGGTGACCTCAGGAAGCTCCAGGTGGTCCAGAACAGGGCAGCACGGTTGGTACTGGGCTGCTCACTAAGGTCTAATGTGAGCCGTATGCATGCCCGCCTCTCTTGGCTTAACGTTGAAAATAGATTGTCTTTTAATATACTTGTGCTGTTCAAGTTGGTCATGAGCAGTAAGACTCCTGTTTTTATACATAATCAGATTGTTTTTAGTAATACTGTGCACGAGCATTACACTAGAGGTTCCAGTAGTGGGCAGCTTGAATTGCCAGGTCCTAGAACCAGCGCTCTGGGGAGATCTTTTATTTTTAGAGCATTAACTCTGTGGAATGGCCTGCCTCGGAACCTCTGCTGCATTTACAGTAGATTCACTTTTAAAAAGAATCTTAAATTGTTTTTAAATTGTTTTTAACACTGTAAAGTGGTTTTTTGTTTTTGTTTTACACTAATGTAATTTTAGCTATATTAATTGTTACAGTAGGTTCATTATGCATTGTGTGTACTGACTTTTAATAATTTTTTTTTTTTGCAATGGTGATTGTTTTTGTGTTTTTTTGTGTGTGGACCCCAGGAAGACTAGCTGGTTGCTATCGCACCAGCTAATGGGGATCCCTAATAAAATAAAATCAAATCAAATCTCTCTCGAATACCATGCAGTATCTGTCCCTAGTCACTGTATCAGCCCCTGTATCAGCCCCTTTATCAGCCCCTGTATCAGCCCCTGTATCATCAGCCCCTGTATCAGCCCCTGTATCAGGAGACCCTGTATCAGGAGCCCCTGTATCAGCCCCTGTATCAGCCCTGTATCAGCCCCTGTATCAGTAGCCCCTGTATCAGCAGCCCCTGTATCAGCCCCTGTATCAGCCCCTGTATCAGCCCCTGTATCAGTCACTGTATCAGCCCCTGTATCAGCCCCTGTATCAGCCCCTGTATCAGCCCCTGTATCAGCCCCTGTATCAGTCACCGTATCAGCCCCTGTATCAGCCCCTGTATCAGCCCCTGTATCAGCCCCTGTATCAGTCACTGTATCAGCCCCTGTATCAGCCCCTATATCAGTCACTGTATCAGCCCATGTATCAGCCCCTGTATCAGCCCCTGTATCAGCCCCTGTATCAGCCCCTGTATCAGCCCCTGTATCAGTCACTGTATCAGCCCCTGTATCAGCCCCTGTATCAGCCCCTGTATCATCAGCCCCTGTATCAGCCCCTGTATCATCAGCCCCTGTATCAGCCCCTGTATCAGCCCCTGTATCATCAGCCCCTGTATCATCAGCCCCTGTATCAGCCCCTGTATCAGCCCCTGTATCATCAGCCCCTGTATCAGCCCCTGTATCAGCCCCTGTATCAGCCCCTGTATCATCAGCCCCTGTATCAGCCCCTGTATCATCAGCCCCTGTATCAGCCCCTGTATCAGCCCCTGTATCATCAGCCCCTGTATCATCAGCCCCTGTATCATCAGCCCCTGTATCAGCCCCTGTATCAGCCCCTGTATCATCAGCCCCTGTATCAGCCCCTGTATCAGCCCCTGTATCATCAGCCCCTGTATCAGCCCCTGTATCATCAGCCCCTGTATCATCAGCCCCTGTATCATCAGCCCCTGTATCAGCCCCTGTATCATCAGCCCCTGTATCAGCCCCTGTATCATCAGCCCCTGTATCAGCCCCTGTATCATCAGCCCCTGTATCATCAGCCCCTGTATCATCAGCCCCTGTATCAGCCCCTGTATCATCAGCCCCTGTATCATCAGCCCCTGTATCATCAGCCCCACCGACCGGCAGTTCCAGGGCGCGAGGCCAAGCGTCGGCTTCATCAATGTCCCTCAGGTCAGTCTGGGTGGAACCATCCATCAGTGCCCAAAAAAACGGCGGAAGCCGTTTTAAACCAGTAAAGCGTGTGTTGACGACCACAATGGGACCTCCCACTAGTTCTCATCAGACTTTGGGGAGCTCCATGGAACAAGCGCCTTTGAGTCAGTTGTCATTCAAGACAGATCGCATCGGCTAAACACGCCAGTGAGCTGTGTGCTTTAGCGGTTCCACCAGGCTGCCTGATGTACCGGAGGGATAATCCGCTGGTCCATAGTTGGTTGTTGCAAATGTATTAGGATAAAACACAGGAGCTGGGCTTCAGAAGACCGGGGGTCTTGGCTCGGAGACCCCGGAAGTGTCTCCTAGAATAATGTTGTACGTGGATATTTATACATGGAGTGTGTTGGTCAGGTGACCAGGTGGGAAGTGGGATAGGAGGGTGAGATATGGGGGCGGGGGTCAACGGGAGGGGCTGGAGAAAGGTGAAGGTGACCTGATGACAAGTCCTGATGACTTGTCGTACAGAACTTGTGGGCGGCCCGGTAGCACAGCGGACTAAGCGTCTGTCTACCACCACAGAGACAGTGGGATCGAATCCAGCTGTGCTGCTTCCGGGTTGGCCGTCCGTCCATACTAACACAATTGGCGTTGTTAGCGGGTGGGAAACACGGCGAGGGTGCATCCTGGTCGTTGTAAACAGCGACTCCTACAGTTCGGTCGGGGCGCCTGCACAGCAAGGGAAGGATTTGGAGGGAGGTAGTGTGACCTTCCACACGTTACACTCTCCCAGTGAGAGTCTGCGCTGCCAGGTGAAAAGAAGCGGTGGGCTGGGTACACAGATGTGTCGGAGGAAGCATGTGATAGTCTCCGCCCTCCCGGACCGACGGTGGGGGGTAGAGTGCGCGACGACCAGGAGGGGGATTGGGAATTGGCATAACGGCTGGCATTGGGATGGGAGAAAAAGCGGAAAAAGAAGGAGGAAAAAGATAAAAAATAATAATAAAAAAAGAACTTGTAAATCGCTTTGGATAAAAGCGTCAGCTAAATGACTAAATGTGAATGTAAATGTAAAGATGGGAGGAGGGTGAAATGTAGACAGGATGTTAGGGGCAACAGTGGCTTCAGGAGGTAGAGCGGTTGTCTGGTAATCCGGAGGTTCCCAGTTTGATTCCCACTCCTCCCGCAGCTTGTCGAAGTGTCCTTGAGCAAGACACGTAACCCCTAACTGCTCCCGATGAGCAGGTTGGCACCTTGCATGGTTGCCTTTGCTGTCGAAGAGTGAGTGAACGGGTGAAATGTGAGGAACAAATTGTAAAGTGCTTAGGATAAAAGCTCTATATAAATGCAGCCATTTACCATTTTTCTTTTTTTTAAACAATGTTTTTATTGTAAACTTTTTCTTTTACACAAACATACATATATACAAACAACAGCACATGACAAAAATAAAAAAGACACCCTTCAATCCCCTCCCTTCCCTAATTACAACACAATTGACCTTTCCGCAGACATATTACCATAGAAACAATTATTGTTAATGCTTAATTGTTAATCGTTAAAGGGGAACTATTTTATAAATGGCCTTCCTCAGTGTCCAGTACCGTCCCCCAGCTATGTGGATTCCTATCTACAGGCTCCACGTCTCCGACTCTCAATGTCCAAGATTCCTCAACCACCTAATAATGTGGCAGATGGTGTGGCATTTGGCCCCAGGCCACACAGTGGTAGGAGCCCCGCCTTAATATGTCCCAAGATCCTGAGGTAGAACACTGCTGCTTTTCAGTACCTGATTAGAAATATTTAACAATGATCCTCCTATTTTCCTTTTTTTATTATTTCTTTTCCCCCCAAACCTTTCAGAGGTGTTCCATAGACCCACAGGAACTGTGTAAAAGTTCCCACACCGTGAAAGAAACAGCAAAATAGCTCTCCTTTAAATTATCTACAAGAAATCACGGAAATATCAGCACAAAAAAAAATAATAAAAATAAACCAATATAAAAATACAATACAAGATACAATAATAAAATAACATAAAATTAATAAAAAAAAAAACAAATAAAGATAAAAATAAACAACTGTCCTTCGGCTTCTCTACCTCCATCCACTTTTCTTCTTTTTTTTTTCTTCCCCTAAACCTTTCTCCCATTTTCCCTTTCCTCTCCCTTACCTTTCATGTTTCCTATCTCTCTCCTTTAGATTCTTACATTTTCCAGGAAGTGTATAAACGATGTCCATGTCCTTTCAAACTGCTCTGTTTTTCCCTTCTGTATGTATGTTAGTTTCTCCATTGCTAAGTTTTCTGACACTTCCTTTAACCACTGTTTAGCTCCTGGTCTCTTTATCTCCTTCCAGTTCAAAGCTATCACTCTCTTGGCCTGTAACAAACAAAAATTTATCAATTTCCTCTTTCTAATATAAGCTGGGAACTTCTCCGGGTATAAGTGTAGTATACATAACTTAGGATCGGTCTGGATTTCTATCTCCGTCATCTCCGATATGAGTTCCAATATCTCCTTCCAATATTCCTGTATCTTCTCACATTCCCACATACAGTGGCACTGGTACAGGCTCCCCACCTCTACCCCACACCTAGTACATTCATCCGGGATCATGGGATAAAACTTGTGTAATTTCTCTGGTGTCATATATTGTAGGAGTTTACATCTGGTATTAATTGAAAGTGTCTGTGACATCTCACATGCTTGTTCCCAGTCCTCTTCTGCTATTTCTACCCCCATGTCCCTCTCCCATGCCCGCAAACTGCTCAAAGAGCTCTTTTCCGATCCTGATAACAACACATCATAAAACTTGGATAATTGTCCTCTTCCCACCATATTGTTCCTCGTAAGTCTTTCTATTATGGATGTGGGTGGTTCCTCTGTGCCCCTGTTCTTTGAGACTATGTAGCTCCTGATTTGAAAGTATTTAAATCTATGTGATCTTGGGATTTCAAGATCTGTTCGAAGGTCATCAATTCTCCCTCTAAGTATACGTTTTTTATCTTACCCAAACCTCTTTCTGCCCAATTTTTGAATCCCCCATCAGTCCTCCCCGGTTTAAATTCCTCATTCCCCCAGATTGGTGTATACCCCGATAACTTATCTCTTCTACCTAAGTGTAAGTGCGCTTTGTGCCAGATCCTTACTGTATTCTGGAGGAACGGGTTCTTTGTATTTTTTATCAACAAGTTACTCTGTCGTGAATATATATGCGTCTAGTTTCAAGTTTCAAGTTTCAAGTTTCAAGTTTCTTTAATAGTTGTCATACAGAAGTACAGAATACTTTCATACAAAATGCTTCTTACTGTTACGCTCCAGAGACTGTGCTAGACAAGTGCTAGTCTAGTGTTATCTTTGTCTCTTCTTTTTCTATCTCCATCCAAGCCGGTATATCTGCATGTTGAAAGTAGAACATTGCTGTCCTGAGCTGTGCCGCCCAGTAATAAAGCCTCATATCTGGAAGTCTAAGCCCTCCTCTGTCATACGGGAGGTAAAGGAGTGTCAGTCTCAACCTGGGTTTTTTATTGTTCCATATGAAACGTGTGAACATCGTTTTCAATCTCCGAAAGAAAGTTTCCGGTAAGGGCATTGGGATTGACTGGAATAGGTAAAGGAATTTAGGCAATATAGTCATTTTAATAATATTCACTCTGCCTATCATTGATATTGGTAATGTGCTCCATCTTTCAAGGCTATTTTCTACATCTGTCATTATTGGATCGTAATTACTTTGCACTAAGTCTTTAATCTCCGGGGTTATCTTTATCCCCAAGTACGTAAACCCCTTGGGGGAGCTCGCAAACTGCGTGTGCACCGGCGCTTTTTCCCTTTCTCTTTTATTAAGTAACATAAGTGCGCCTTTATTTTGATTCGTTATATATGCTGAAAATTCTCCAAATTTCTAATCGTCATCGCTAATGGTTCGATTGCGAATAAAAATAGCAACGGAGAAATCGGACATCCCTGTCTGGTAGATCTCTGTAGTTTAAACGGTGTCGATATTTGGTTGTTTGTAGTTATTTCGACCATTGGGTCTGTGTATAGAATCCTGATCCACTTTATATATCCTTCCCCAAACCCGAACCTTTTAAGTGTTTCAAACAGGTATCCCCACTCAATCCTGTCAAATGCCTTTTCGGCATCTAATGACAGAACTGCGTGGTCTTTTTCGTTTTTCTTAGTGTGAAGAACATTTAGTAATCTCCTAATGTTATGAAATCCCTGTCTTCCCAATACAAATCCGTTCTGGTCATTTTTTATCAGATGTGGAATCGACTTCTCTATGCGTCTAGCTAGCACCTTACATAAAATCTTCGTATCACAGGACATGAGGGACACAGGACGATATGAAGTTGTGTCTGAGGGTGGCTTTCCCGTTTTTTTTTTCTTTTCTTTTATGACTTATACTTTATTGCATATTTTTTCTTTTTGCACACACAACAAAACAAAACATTTTCAGGACAATACAATGAATGACATATTTTGCATCAGCATGGGTCAGTCCTGAAGGACAACATAGACACCTGGACCCCTAACGTCTAGGTTACACTGATACCCCCCATATGGGGGGGAAGACAGAAAAAAAATAAAAATAAAAAATAAAGACATTAGAATAAGTAAACCTAAACAAACGAAAAATTCTACCATAACAAAAAATAAATAAAAAATAAAAAATAGAAAGATAAATTAGACTAAGCCGAGAATATAATGGGAAGTAGTACCAAAACAGAAAGAAAACACCAAACGAAAAAATAAATCTACATTAAAACATAGAGCCATTCTTGTCTACATAAACATGGTGCATTTGTCAGGTATTATATACTCATGTGCATCGTCGCTGTCTTAGACAAGTGTGCCCCTCCTCCTTTTATAGTGAGTGAGATTGCAAATATTTCCCCCATTTGCTAATATATTTGTCTCCTTTCTCTCCTAAACTAAAAGATATTTTCTCATAGGCAGCTACCCTACCCAGTTCTCCACTCCACTCTCGGAATGACGGGCCTTCTGGTGCCTTCCAGCCTCTCATTATGATCTGTTTGCCTATCATAATACTAGTCTGTATCCAATCAGCTAGGGGCTTTGCGATATGGCTAAGACTGCAGGGATCCCCCAGGATATATAAACCAGAACAGAAATCATACTCCGTCCCTGTGACCTCTGTGATGTAGTCATGTATGTTACTCCAGAAGTCTCTGATTTTCGGACATGACCAGAGTGCATGGACTAGGTCCCCCTCCCCTGTGTGACATTTCCAGCAATCTGGGTTCTCTTTCAGGCCCAGTCTATACATTTTAGAGGGGGTCCAATAAATGCGGTGGAAGATCTTGAATTGTATTAGCCTTGTTCTAATATCCCTGGACACCTGTTTGGGGATCCCCGAGATTATATCTCAGTCCTCTTGCTCAAATGTGACCCCTAGATCCTTTTCCCAGACTATTTTGAGAGCAGAGGATATCCCACTGCCCTCCCTGTCGATAAACATGGAATAGTAGACCGAGGCCTCATGTCCCAACCCAGAAATAGCCAAAATCTTTTTCAGCAGGTCTGTACCCTGGGGGAGGGTCTGTGGCGAGCCAAATGTGCCTATGAGAAGATGCCTCAATTGTAAATATCTCCAAAATTGATTGTTGGCCAGCTGATATTGTTGACTCAGTTTTTCAAAAGATTTTAATGCATCGTCTTCATAGAGGTCCCCCAGGGTGAGGATGCCTTTGTCTATCCATTCCTTCCACATAAAGGGGGATCTGCATATACACAATTTTGGGTTGGCCCATAAGCCTGCTGACAGGCTTAAATGTGGGTTGATATGAAAGATGCGAGACACCTTCTTCCATACGGCCTGTATGTGAGAGATAATAGGGTGAGTTCGGGCAGTTGGTGGTAATTTAGCTGTAATATACGACAGTGGGGGCAGCCGTGTGTATACCGACTGCTCCATTATGTACCATGGAGGCGCTCTCTCAGGGGGCAGGGCCCACTGTGTCATATGTCTGAAACTGTAAGCATAATGATATAGTAATAATTTGGGGAGACCCAGGCCACCTCTGTCCACAGGCTGTTGTAGTTTACCAATACGCATCCTGGGTCTTTTACCATTCCACAGGAATGTGTTGCATATTCTATCAAATTGTTTAAAATACTTGCTAGGTATTGCTATCGGCAGTGACTGGAGGAGGTAGTTTACTCTGGGAATGCAGTTCATCTTAAGAACATTAACCTTGCCCCATAGTGACAAGAAAAGGGGAGCCCATCTCTCCACATCCGCTGAGATTTTGCCTAGTAGTGGGTCAAAGTTGACACTAACAATGTTGTTTACTTGCTTGGGGAAAAGAATCCCTAGATACCGAATACCCTTTTCAGGCCACTGAAAGGAGCCATCTTTAAATAGTGATTTGGGGCAGTAGGGCCTTATACCCTGAAAATCTTGAGAACGTATCTATTGTCTTGAGTAGTGCGGGTACAGCATTGCCTGGGTCTGTAACAAAAAGCAAAATGTCATCTGCATAAAGCATACGTTTTTGGGCCGTGCCCCCCACTGTAACTCCAGGGAAACTTGGGTCCTTACGTATAGCTGCTGCCAGGGGCTCAAGCGCTAAACAGAAGAGCAAAGGAGAAAGGGGTGACCCTTGGCATGTCCCGCGGCCTAGTTTGAAATATGAGGAGATTATCCCATTTGTTTGCACCGCTGCCTCCGGTTGGTTATACAACAACTTCACCCATTTTATAAAGGTCTGACCGAAACCAAACGCCTCCAGGGTTGAAAATAAGTACTCCCATTCTACGCTGTCAAGCGCCTTTTCCGCGTCCAGTGAGATGGCGGCCGTTGGTTCATTATCGCTACTGACTGCCCACATTACATTGATAAGGCGTCTGACGTTATCAGACGAATTTCTTTTGCGAATAAACCCAACTTGGTCAGAATGCACCAGGGAGGATATTACTCCATCCAAACGGTTTGCCAGTATTTTGAAAAAAGCACTTTTACATCCTGGGAAATCAGGGAAATTGGACGATAATTCTTGCACTCGGAGGGTTCCTTATCTTTTTTCAATATTAAAGATATCAAGGCCTGTGATAGGGTGGGGGGTAAATAGCCTCTATCCAAAGCTTCAATATACATACTCTGCAGTAGAGGTGTCAACTCTGTTGAGAAGCATTTAAAGAACTCAGCTGTAAGACCATCAGGCCCCGGCGCTTTACCGGACGGCAATTTCCTAATAACCTCTGCTATTTCATCTTCTGTTATTGGGGCGTCTAAATACTCACGTTGAGCCGCGTCTAATGTAGGGAGATCCAGCCCGCTAAAAAATAAAGGAATTTCCTGCTGTGTCGCCTTGGAAGAGGAAGTGTAAAGACCCATGTAGTATTCTTTGAAAGTATTGTTAATATCACTAGCCTTAGTCACGACGGCTCCCCCCTGTACCTGAATAGCTGAAATAGTGGATGATGACTCCTTGTGTTTAATATACCTGGCCAGCAACTTCCCGGCTTTGTCCCCCGATTCAAAGTAATTCTGCCTGGCCCTAAACAATCCAAACTCGACCTTCTGTGAAAGGATACAATTATACTCATACTTTAATTGAGTTACAAGCCTTAAGTTATTTGGTGATATTTTTTGTTTGAGCTGACCCTCCGCAACCAGCAGCATTTTTTCTAAATCGCCCATTTTTTTGGCGTTCTGCTTTTTCTTATATGATGCATATTGAATTACGTGACCCCTCACAAAAGCCTTCAGAGCTTCCCAAGCAACCCCTGCTGATGGCGCAGAAGGAACATTTGTCTCTATATACATATCAATCTGATTTTTCAGCATGGCTTTAAAGTCTGTATCCTGCAATAGAGACGAGTTAAATCTCCATCTAGAGGACCTCTTTGCACGGTCAATGGGGAGCAGCTCAAGGGTCACCCTTGCATGATCTGACACTATAATGTTGCCAATTGAACAGGCCAATGTAGATGGGAGCAGATCTTTAGAGATAAAAAAATAATCAAGCCTTGAGAATACACCGTGAACCGAAGAAAAAAAAGTATAGTCCCTCCCTATAGACCCTGATGGAAACAAGACAAACGTCTTTCTCAGGTCTGCATCCCCTTAACAATTGTATGTATTGAGCCGTACTGTATTGTACCCATTCTGCAATCTGTTAAATAAAGTTTTCATTCATTCATTCATTCATCCCCTTAGGATTTAGAGTACGCCAAGCATCTACCAGCCCCAAGGCAGAACACATTCCTCCCACTGTGGAGGTTGATCTGGGGGGTCTAGCAGTGGTTGGTGTACTTCTATCCAGAACAGCATCCATAGTAATATTCAAGTCCCCTGCCCATATGATTGGATAGTCACCCATGTCATTTAATTTACATTCCAGGTCAGTAAAAAACATTGGGACATCCCCATTAGGAGCATATGTATTGGCTAGGATAAATACTTTCCCCTGAATCTCAGCCAAAATAATGACAATCCTCCCTTCTTCATCTTTGAGTTCTCTCAGACATTTAAATTGCAGCTGTTTGTTCACTAGTATAATGACTCCCCTACTTTGACTGGTACCGGCACTGCAGAACACGTGACCCACCCATCCCTTACATAAGCGCTTTGATTCATCCAATGACAAATGACATTCCTGCAAAAACATTATATCATACCTGGAGGATTTCAATTAATAAAGTACCTTGTTCCTCTTGATTACATTACCCAATCCATTTACATTCCATGTGGCGAGGCACAGTTTATTATTATTCTGAGCAGACATGGGTGTGTAGAATAGTAATAATGACCGATGATATACTGACAACTAAGTGAAGTATTTTTAACCATGTCAACAAACGCGGGGCTCTTGACAAAAAAACAATAAAAAAAACCATGACACGCTGTAAACAAAACATAGCGTGATGAAAAAAACACAAAAAAAAAACTAAAACAAAAACACAGACAGATACGATTCTGGTCCATGATCCGTCGGTAGAGTGGTTCGCTCTGAGCGCCGCCCACCCGCGGCATTGTTTTGGCAAAAGTTTGCGCACGTTTGTCATAAAGTGACATAATTTATTC
>NW_028171601.1:0-2500 GCF_963971535.1 Notolepis coatsorum
GAGGGGGTTGGGTTAGGATATTTACAGGGGCCAGTGTTGAATTGCAGTCTCCGTAGGTGTCTCTTGAGAGAGGTTTTGAAAGTGGGTAGTGATCCCACATTCCTTTACAGCTTTGGGTAGGGCGTTCCACATTGATGTGGCATAATTGCGAAACGTGTTTAGTCCTTATTTGAGCCGAATCTGGGTTTAACATGATTTGTGGAGCTCCCTCTGGTGTTGTGATCGTGTATTCACTGACCTTTGGGAAGTATTTTGCCATGTACATGGGTACCTTGGTCGTGTAGTGTATCTTGTAGACCAGGCCCATTGCAAGTTGCTGTACTCTGTCATCTACTCTAAGCCATCCTAGGTTGTCAAAGTGGGCAGGGGTGAGGTGGGTTCTAGGAGTAAGGTCAAGCAGTAGTCTGACCAGTTTGTTTTGAGATGTTTGTAATTTTGTTTTTAGCGCCTTTGAGGTGCTTTGGTACCATGAGGTGCAAGCATAGTCGTAGTACCCCTGAATGAGTGCTCCTGCCAGAGTCTTCAGGGTATTCTTGTTTACCAGAGAGGAGATCCGGTACAAGAATCGAGTTCGTTGGTTGACTTTTTTTATTACATTGGATGCCATTTTGTCACAGGAGAGATTAGCCTCTAGGATGGAACCCAGGTAGGTAATTTCATCTTTCCTTGTGACAATATTGTCACCCACTGTAACTGAGAAGCCGTCGGTCTTGCTGAGTTTGTTATTTGAACCGAAGAGAATGGACTCTGTTTTGCCCATGTGTAATGATAGTTTGTTATCAGCGAGCCATATGCAGATTCTGCCTAGTTCCGAGCTGAGGGTTTTTTCAACCTGTAACTTGTTCTTGTCAGAGACCAGCAGGGCTGAGTCGTCCGCAAACAGGAACAAGTTGCAGTCACAAGCTGACGACATGTCATTTGCATAAATTAGGAACAGTAGCGGTCCTAGTATGCTTCCTTGTGGAACACCACAGCTCACTGTGAGGGGGGGGGATAGGGTACCGTTTACCTCCACCATCTGTTCCCTCCCCTCAAGGTAGGATTGCATCCAGCTCACTGATAGACTATCAAAACCAATTGCTTTTAGCTTGTCAATCAGAATGGAGTGATTGACCGTGTCAAAGGCCTTTTGTAGGTCCAGCATGACCATGCCGCAGTATTTGCCTGCGTCCACCTCTTGTTTGATGTGGTCATTCAAATAGAGAAGGCATGTGTCAGTGGAGTGGGATGTTCTGAAGCCAGATTGGAATTCGTAGATTAGATTTTTTTCCGCTAGGTACTTTTCGACCTGTTCGTAGACTATTTTTTCCATGACTTTCGAGATGGAGGTGAGAATAGAAACAGGGCGGTAGTTGCCTGGGTCTAATTTGCTGCCCTTTTTGTGCAGAGGGGTCACCCTCGCAATTTTGAAGTCCTTGGGGACGTGTCCCTGTTTTATGGAGAGGTTTATTATGTGTGTGATGATTGGGGTGATGGCGGCTGCTGAGTCTCTGAGGAATTTGGAGGGGATGTTGTCATGGCCAGTGGCCTTGTTAGGTTGGAGGGCGCTCAGTTTATTGAGTACCTCATCTGTTGTTACCATTTCCAGTTTGAAGTCGTCCTTGCGGACCCCTAGGTTTTTGTAGTAAGCTACTATGTGTTCTACCCCATAAAGCCCTGAGTGGGAGGGTAGTTTGTTTACCAGTGTTGTGGCTATGTTTGTGAAGAAAATGTTTAAGTAATTGGCTACATCCAGCTTGTCTGTGATGAGCGTGTTGTCCGTTTTTATGTTTATGTTTGAGAATCTGGTTTTAAGTTTTTTACTGCATCCTAGTTGATTATTGAGTAATTTCCAAAGTTCACGTGGTTTGTTTTTGTTTTCCTCAGTTTTGTCATTGATGAAATTCTTTTTGCAGTTTTGATCATGGAGTTTACGTCGTTTCTTAGTCTGTTTCTTTCTAGTTTGAGTTCAGTCACGTGGGCTTGGAGTTCACTGCTCATGCTTTTAGTAAGCTTTGACTGACTTTTACGAAACTCAGAGCATTTTTTGTCTCTGGTTTTCATAGCGGCCAGTATTTCGGAGTGCATCCACGGCTCCAGCGCGATTTTTTACCCTGGTGGTTCTTAGGGGGGCCATGTCGTTTAGTATTGTTGAGAATTTGGTTTTGAAACCAAGCCATGTTTCTTCAACCAGTGTACCATTGAGTTCATCTGACCAGTCCAGGCTCTCCAGTTCAAGGTTAAAGGCCTCGCTAGAGTAGGTTTTGAGGTCTCTAGATGTGACTGTTTTGTGGCAGCCAGCCTTTTGTTTTAGTTTTTTGCGGGTACAGAATATCATATAATGATCACTTAACCCGCATGCTATAACCCCTTTCTTGGAGATCTTGGACTTGTCGGAGGTCAGAATGAGGTCAATGGTAGTCTGAGTTGATTCACATACACGTGTGGGTTGGGTGATTAGCTGGCTGAGGCCGTGCAGATCACAAAACCTACTGAATGACTTGAAGACGGGTGCATCTTT
>NW_028171601.1:7500-15448 GCF_963971535.1 Notolepis coatsorum
ACGCCCCTAAATGCCCTTTGTCCAATCATGTTCTATCAGCCGCAAAGCTCCCTGAGGAGGTCCGACATCCAAGGCAGCCTACAGTTTGTGCAAATCGGACAGCAGATATCCCAAAAGAGGGGGGAGTGATATTTTTCCTGTTTCCTAAACTCAAAACCCAAGAGGCCGACAGTGGATACAGAAGTGTGGGAGGCCCCATGCCCAGCTGAATATGGCAAAGATCAACAAACACAAATACCTTTAAAAACACTCAAACTAACACTAAAAACACCTTTTTAAGGCTGATTACCATGACCACACAAATCCATTGTTTATAAAGTCTCATGTTATGAAATTTAATGATTTGGTTTATTATAAAATTATACAAATAATGTACAGAGCTAAAGCAAAGTTACTCCCGGACGGGGTGCAAAGGTTTTTTTCAATACATGAAAGAAAATAATTATGATTTGAGAGATATTTGTAAATGTACTGTTAAAAAAGCTAAGAAAGGGATTAAAAGGAGGTGTATTTCTATTATTGGGGTTAACTTGTGGTACAATGCTGATATACAATTAAGAATGAGTCATTCACTTTTGGTTTTTAAGAAAATGGTTTGTAAATAATAATAATAAAAATAAAATAAAAATCTAACCCTAACTAACCTTACTGTCATGCACTTGTCCTAATAAATGTAAAGCTATTTTTGAAAACTACAAAGGTGAATAATACAGTTTTTTTGTTATTTTATTTAAGAATACTGTTTTGGAGTCTTAATTTTGTTAAGAATATAGGACAGGTATAAGCATTATGCTTCAGTCTGTACCTTTTCAGTCACTGTAAAATCAAATATTGTTAAATGATTGTGCATATTGTATTGTGTGAGATGATGACTGAATAAACTACTACTACTACAGTTACTACTACTACAAACACAAATACGTCTGTTCCAAGGTAAATACGTGCTAACTGGCTAACGTAGCTAGCTAGCAAAGATTACATTCACAAACTGTAAAGAAAATAGCTAAATATACGCGTTATGCAGCTAGCTGAGTATCCATTCTCGTGACTGAGTACTATACTTCTAGCAGCCTGTACTGTATTCACAATGACTAGGAGAGCTACTAAATGGTAAATAGCTACTAGCTAAGTAACGTTAGCGTTAGCTAGGTAAGGTTGCTCTGAAGGCCTCATAGTCATTTGTTTCGTACAGAGTATATATCTGAACACGATGTGCCAACAGGCAAGCATTCATTTATATTTTGCTTTCATCTTTGTAGCATTTTGTGCAAGGACGGCCTACTCCAGACTTCCCTAACCCTGCTGCACAAGTGGCCAACCCCACAAAGGAACAACAAGGGGCCTGCAGAAAGCCGCCGCCAAGGAAACGGTAGTTAACTTTAGACAAACTACAACATTGAATGCCTCTTCATCTTGTGATTGTATTGTTTTATTCCAAAATAACACAACTTGTTGTGGTTGTACAGACTCAGAAAAACGTTGCAAGAAGCATCCACCTCCAGCACCATTGAAGAAAACCCAGAAGAGACTGTGTGTGTGATTTTCAATGGTGAGGGACACTGATGATACTAGCTTTTTCCACATTTACATTTCACGCTGGCATGGATTGTAAAAATCTAAGTAAAAAGCATCAAGCTTGCTCTTCATCTGCTCCCATTACATTAAAGTATATTCTTTGTATGTGGTAGTCTTCTGCACTGCAGTGAACATAGAAATCACACCATGACATACCATTTACATTTACATTTAGTCATTTAGCTGACGCTTTTATCCAAAGCGACTTACAAGTTCTGTACGACAAGACAGCAAGAAGGGTACAACTCTATCAGCTGAGTAACAATGTTCATCAAAGTGTTGCGTGTTACAGTGTAGGTTAGTTTATTAGGACAAGTGCATGACAGTAAGGTTAGTTAGGGTTAGAATTTATATATATTTTTTTTTTATTTCAGATAATGGTTGAAGAAGTGCGTCTTTAGTCGACGGCGAAAGATTGGACGGGATTCGGCTGTCCAAACTGGGGTGGGTAGTTCATT
This sequence comes from Notolepis coatsorum, assembly GCF_963971535.1. Classification (NCBI taxonomy): domain Eukaryota; kingdom Metazoa; phylum Chordata; class Actinopteri; order Aulopiformes; family Paralepididae; genus Notolepis; species Notolepis coatsorum. Next base: position 9,534 of record NW_028171601.1, read on the forward strand.
TTCCACCATTGTGGGGCAAGGACTGAGAATAGGCGGCTTCTCTTTGATGACCCTCCCGGAGCTTGGATAGGAGTAGGTTTAAGGCGGCCAGAAGATGCAGAGCGTAGGGGTCTTGAGGGTGTGTAGTTAGAGACCATTGACCGGAGGTAGGCCGGAGCGGTTCACTTTGCCGCACGGTATGCCAGGTCGAGGGCCTTGAAGCGGATACGTGCAGCAATGGGGAGCCAGTGCAGGTCCCTAAGAAGTGGGGTGACATGGGCCGGCTTCGGTAGGTTTGAGATCAGGCGGGCCGCTGCGTTCTGAATGAGTTGAAGAGGCTTGGTGGCAGTGGCCGGGAGGCCAGCTAGCAGTGCGTTGCAGTAGTCGAGGCGGGAGATGACTGTTGATTGGACGAGGAGTTGGGTGGCTTCTTTTGTCAGGAAGGGGCGGATCATTCTGACGTTGCTCAGGAGGAATCGGCAGGTTCTGGTTGTCGCTGCGATGTGAGCAGAGAAGTTCAACTGGTCGTCGAGGACAACACCAATGTTCTTGGCGGTCGGGGACGCGGTCACAACTGCATTCTCGACTGTGATGGAGAGGTCGGTCAGGGGGGAGGATTTGGCCGGGAAGTGGAGCAATTCTGTTTTGCTTAGGTTCAGTTTGAGGTGGTTGGTCGTCATCCAGGCGGAGATGTCGGACAGACAGGACGAGATCCGCTCAGAGACGTGGATATCTGAGGGAGGGAAGGAGAGGAAGAGTTGAGTATCATCGGCATAACAATGATATGAGAAGCCATGAGACGTGATAATGTTACCCAGTGATTTAGTGTAGAGGGAGAAGAGAAGGGGTCCTAGGACCGAGCCCTGGGGGACACCCGTCCGCAGGGGGCGGGTGGCCGACAGAGTCCCTCTCCATGACACTTGATAGGAGCGGTCATTGAGGTATGATGTCAGCCATGTCAGCGCAGATCCAGCCACTCCCATTCCTGCGAGGGCCGCGAGGAGGATCTGATGGTTGACTGTGTCGAACGCTGCAGATAAATCTAGGAGAATCAGGACAAAGGAGAGGCCTTTCGCTTTTGCTAAGTGAAGTGCCTCTGTGACCGCAATGAGGGCCGTTTCTGTGGAGTGGCCAGTCCGGAAGCCAGACTGATTAGGGTCTAGGAGGTCATTCTGTAAGAGATAAGCAGTAAGTTGGTTGGATACAGCACGTTCAAGTGTTTTAGAAAGGAAGGAGAGAAGAGAGACAGGACGATAGTTGCCTATGACATTGGGGTTCAGGGTTGGTTTTTTTATGAGGGGCGTGACTCTGGCTTGTTTTAGGGAGGTGGGGACCACCCCCGAGTTGAGTGAGGAGTTGATGGTTGCAGTTAGGAATGGGAGGATGTCCGGTGCTATGGTCTGGAGGAGTAGGGAGGGTAGCCGGTCCAGCTGGCATGTAGTCGGACGGTTCGACGTTACCAGTGTCTGGGTCTCGGCTTCTGTAATGGGAGAGAAAGATGACAGAGTGAAGGATGAGGTTCTCGATTCAGTGTTTGGAATGGGTGGGGGTTGGGAGAAGGAGCTGCGGATGTTCTCCACTTTTTCCTCAAAGAAGATCGCAAAGTCTTCGGCAGAAAAAGATGAGGGAGGAGGGGGTGGGGGGGAGTGAGGAGGGAGGACATGGTACTGTAGCATGCAGTTTGCGAAGATTCTTGGCAGAGGCCTCGATCCTATGGTGAAAGAAAGAAGCTTTGGCATTCGTAATGGTTTTGGAGAATGTTAACAAGAGGTTGTGATATGTGTCGATGTCAGCAGTGAGGCGTGACTTTCTATACTTCCTCTCAGCCGCTCTCAGGACCTGTCTTTGTTCTCTCACTGCATCCGTCAGCCATGGACTGGGTGGGGAACGACGGGCAGGTTTCTCAACGAGGGGACAGAGCTTGTCGAAGGAGGTTGCAAGGGCTGAGAGGAGGGTGGAGGTTGCCATCTCTGTGGGGAGAGCAGAGAAGGTGTCACTCAAAGGTAGAGCGGATATTATGTCAGAGGAGAGGGTGGAGGGGGATAGGGAGGGCAGGTTGTGTCTGAGTGAGACGGTTTGAGTTGGGATGAAGACCTTCAGGTTAACCCTTTACTATCATATTGTGTGATCATATTGTGTGATAGTAAAGGGTTAACCTTCTGTAGTGTGGCAGTGAAAGGGTTAAGGCGATTGATAAGCTACGGAGACCCTCCATGCTAGCTGACAGACAGGTAGCTTGTCGGACATAGCAACAGTAACCAAGGGGGGTCAATTCCGTACGTAATTATTTGCACCCCCTATAGTTCTTTCCCCCAAAAAACATAATATAATATCTGGGAAAGGCAGATGGTGCAAACAACACATTAACAACAAGACGTTGCTGTTAACAATGTTTTCCATTCTTATAATCGAGTTATAGTTTTAGCTGATGTTCCATGGAAATTCGATTTCCAAATCATTGCATCCATTAACATGATTCAGAAGTGTAGTTTTATTTTCCATGTATCTATCTAATAGCCCCCCCCCCCCAAACACAAAAAAACACAAAAAAAAAACACAATTATTTTCAAATGCCCAATCAAATTTCATCTTCGGAGATATCAGTACAAATTAATACATTGAATCATCTATATGATCTATAACTCCCCTATTCTGGATATGCAGAATTCGCATCCCTCTGCAGACATCTCCCTAAGTCCTCTCAACTAAATTATCCCAGCCCTCCCATCTGACCATTATATTACTCTATGCCACTCACGAGTTTTCTCGGAATTATTAATATCTCGTTGAAAGCCATTCACGAGATTTCTCGGATTTTTTTTTTTTTTTTTTTTTTTTTTTAGCGATCTGAAATCATATTGCATCAAGCGAGCCTACCCTAGTCTACCCGAGCGCCGCCGGCGATCAGATGTGGAAAAAAGCGCCCCCTATCGTCTCCCAGATGACATAAGGGATTTTGGAATGGACTCAATGAAAATGGATGGGGAAAAAAATCCTGTACTCCACATTTTCCAGTCCACTGATGCAGCCGGGTTATCAGAGTTCATTCTGGAGCCTCTGAGCCCAGCGGAATCATGTGTTCTACTGTATCACGTTGGATCTATACACTTATCGATTTTTTCGAATGGTGATCAGGAATTGGAATATACCAGTTGGATACCATCTGATGTCAGGTAAGGAATCTATGTTATCAGTGTTAGGATAATCAGACTAATTTTGATGAAGATATAAGCTGTTTTGTGAAATGTCCTCTATCGGTTTCACTGTAAAAATCCAAGAGGAAATTAAGCGTTTATTTGAAAACGATTCATAAATAGGCAGACAAATATCAACGTTCTGGAATATTCCAGTAAAAGACGATTATCATAGAATGGTCCAGAATGGACTGTTTTTATTATTTTTTTTTTTAACTCAATTTTTATTTGCATTTTTGGATTACAAGCATACAAACAACATCATCTTTGAATATTATTATCATCTCAGTCGGTCTTCCAGGTACATAATACATAGACATAATGTACAACACCGTTAAACAGACATAAACAATAAAGAATTTAATACCCAAAAACAGGAATAAAAAGTTCCACAGACATAAATAATAAATTGAAAAAACATAAAACAATTGTCCTACCCAAATGATAGAGATAGAAAATACTAACTAAAGCAAAAATGTGCGACATGGGTTCAGAGACCCTCCTTGAACCTCTTTCCTCCTTTACCCTTCTCCCTCTTGTGTTGCATTTGTTTCTTCCTCTGTGATGTCGTTTTCGTTCCCCTTATAGTCCTCCCACTTTCCCCATCTTTCCCCAAATTTCTCTTCCTGTAACCTCAGCATGTGTGTTATCCTCTCCATATCCTGTATCTCTTCCACTATTCCTACCCATTGTGCTATTGTCGGTGGGTCTTCCTTGTACCACAGTCTCGTTATTGCTTTTCTGGCCGCTATTCAACATTATCTTTATTAAATATTTGTCCCCCCCTTGTATTCCCTCGTGTGTCAGGTCTCCTAAGTAAAGCACCAGTCCTGTTTGTGGTAATCCGTATCCTAATATTCTGATCATTGCCTCCCCTATCTCCTCCCAATACCCCTTCAGCTTCTGACATCCCCAGAATATGTGCGTGTGATTTGCCCCCTCCTTCCCACACATCCTCCAGCAAGCTCTTTGTGTTGGTGCATATTTTCCCTTCAGTTCTGGGGTTATAAAGAATCTGATTATGTTTTTCCATCCAAACTCTTTCCATATCCTCGATCCTGTTGTTGAATGTTGCACCTCGCATATGTTCCCCCATTCCTTCCCTGTTATTTCTATCTCTAGCTCTCTCTCCCATTTCTCCCTTATGTAATCGGTCGTGTGTCCCTTGCTGTTCATTATAGCCCGGTATATTGCTGATATTACTCTTCCTTGCCCCCCTTCGTATGCCCATACTATCATCTTTATTATTCCATTCTGTTCTTCGTCTTTGGCCCCCCTTATTTCTTTGTTGTAGTAGTCTCTAACATGTAGATATCTGAAGTGGTCCCTGTTTTCTAGTCCAAATTTCTCCTTTAATTTTTGTAGTGTCTGCATTTCCCCCTTCTCTATCATTTTGCATATCGCTGTTGCCCCCCCCCCCCCCCCCTCTCCCACCTTCTGAATCCATGGTCTAACCTCCCTGGTTTGAATCTCTTGTCATGTGCTACCCATCTCAGGACCCCTGACTGCTTCTCCAATTTGTGTGTTTTTACTACTCTGTTCCATATGGTCAAGGTGCATTTGGTAATTGGATCTAATAGTCCCTCTTTTTCTTTAAATAGTTCCCTATCTCCCACCAGAGCTTGTACCTTGTATCCCTCCCCTTCTTTTTCAATGTCTTTCCATCTTGCCTCATATCTGTCGTTACACCAGCACGTCACTGCTCTCAGTTGTGCTGCATAGTAATAGTCTTGTAGGCTGGGTACTGCCATCCCTCCCTCTTCCTTTGGTAGTTGTAGTGTTTTATATCTGACCCGTGGTCTTCTCCCCACCCATATGAACCTCGATATCAGTCTGTCCCACTCCCTGAATTGATTCTGTGGTATTTGTATCGGTATTGACTGGAATAGGTACAGTAACCTTGATAGTATGTTCATTTAATGACCTCTATTCTTGAATTGAAGTCCAAGGGCATTACTGTCCATCTCTCTAAGTCTCTCTTGATGTTCTGATTTATCTGTGTATAGTTTGCCTCAAACAGTTTCTCCACCCCTCTCGTGATGTTCACCCCTAAGTATTTAATCTTGTCCATGTCCCATCTTATCCCGTACTGTTCTCTAATTTCCGTCGTTGGGGTATAGTTCCATGCTAAGGTCTGTGTCTTTGTCACGTTTAGTTTGTATCCTGAGTAGTGGCCATATTCCTTCAGTAGATCCATCAGTGCCGGGAAGCTCTTGCCTGGTTGCCTCATGTATACTATCACGTCGTCCGCAAATAGGCCTAGTTTATATTCCGTTCCCTTTATCCTTACTCCCTTAATGTCCTCGGTCTGTCTGATCAGTTGTGCCAGTGGTTCTATGAAAACGGCGAAGAGCGTCGGTGAGAGACAACATCCCTGTCTGGTAGCCCTCTCTAATCTGATTCTATCCGTCAAGCTGCCATTCACCTTAACCCTCGCTGTCGGTTCTTGATATAGCGCCTTGATCATCTTCATCGCCCTCCCGTTCAGTCCGAACCTCATCAATGTTTTATATAAAAATGTCCAGCTCACACTGTCGAATGCTTTTTCTGCATCTAGGCTAATCAGTACCGCGCTACCCCTTGTTTTTGTATCTCCTCTACTATGTGTAATGTCTTTCTCACGTTGTCCTGTGTCTGTCTCCCTTTAATAAATCCAGTTTGATCTTCATCTATAATGTCTGGCATAAACGTCTCAAATCTCTTTGATATTATCGATGTATACATCTTGTAATCCACGTTGAG
>NW_028171600.1:0-16122 GCF_963971535.1 Notolepis coatsorum
TACTCAAAAGCATCATTTTCCAGCCTCAGGATTTCAGCCTGTTATTGGTTGGGCTCTGCCCATAAGCACTTTCAGTGACAGTCATTCACACAGTTTGCGAGTGGCAGACAGAGAGAGAGAGAGAGAGAGAGAGAGAGAGAGAGAGAGAGAGAGAGAGAGAGAGAGAGAGAGAGAGAGAGAGAGAGAGAGAGAGAGAGAGACACTGAGCACTGTGTAAACAAAGCTGTGTGTGTGAGATACGCAGGTCCCCTTGTCTCTCTCTCTCTCCCTCTCCCGTTTGAGGAAGTCTTCCACTGTGCGCTAGAGCCATAGACGGGCCGTTAGTTATGCTCCCGAATCGAGAGAGAGAGAGAGATAGAGAGGGGGAGAGAGAGAGACAGACCGAGAGAGAGACAGACCGAGAGACGACAGCGCGACGCGCGTGTGTGTATGTGTGCTCTGTCGCGAGGGTGTATCTGTTTCTCCCTCTCTCTCTCGCTCGCTCTCTGTCAAACCCTGTTTGGTGCACTACAACCACAGAGCCAATCGGATCACTATCCGCTCCATCCTCGCCACGTGACGTCACGATGCGAGTCAAATCAAAACGACCTGATTAAATGGAGCAGGAAATTAATGACCTGAATGACGGCAATCCACCAATATGGTATTTAGAGACATAGACACATTGATACTAACTCCTATTACTATAATACAATGCTAGACACTGAAAAAAGACATTTATAATTAATAGTTCAACTCTGCACCAGGGGCAATAGGCAGATATTATGAATCATAATAAATGTGGTTGGGCCTACAGTACACATTAGAATGAAGAGTGTATGATGCTTTCACTAGGCTTACAAACCTGGACACATGTGGACCAAACTAATAAACTGGAAAAACATAACTTTGCAGTAGTGCTGTCAGGCGATTAAAAAAAGTTATCTAATTAATTACAGGATTTGTAATTAATTAATCTAATTAATCGCATTTTAATCGCATAACCATTTTAGGCGTGATATTCTATAATCATATTTTAAATTCCATGTGTCCGGATGGCAGAATTCAGTACTGTATCTACAAAACCTTCTGTTTAATCATCTTCCATTTATTAATTTGCTTAGATTTTTCAGGTCTGGTAAATTTTAGCATGGTGTTATTCACAGTCAAAGATAAAAAAAATGTATTGATATTCTCATTCGGTTCATTACAATTTACTCAAGCCTAATAACAGACACAATATTTCTGACACTGGGAATACATTCCCTGAGATCCTAGAATCAGATACCAAGAACATGCAAATGGAACATATTAAAAAAAGTCTGTAAATGTGTAATCTACGTTCTTATGGAATGAATGAGATTTATAAAAATAAAAAATAAATAAATTTTTATTAATTTTGAGTTAATTTTCATAACGCGATAATTTGCTGTGTAATTAATTAATCTAATTAACGCGATAAACTGACAGCCCTAGTTATGATATATCTCAAGCCCTTTTAATGTTATGATATCTCAAGCCCTTTTAATGTTATGATATTTCAAAAAAAAAAAACAAGACAAACACACCTTTACAACAAGAGCACATTGTACTACTAGTATTAGTATTATAGCGTATCCACTATAGGAGAGAACATACTGAGTGCATAACTGGTGTAACCCAGTGCTGGACACAACAGCCTACTCTACTGTATAGCCCCCCCCCCGCACACACCACACACACACCACCAGTGTTGTGCTAGTTACTGAAAAATAGTAACTCAGTTACTTTACTAGTTACTTCATTTCAAAGTAACTTCGTTACTGTACTAGTTACTTACACCCAAAAGTAATGAGTTACTGTGAAAAGTAACTATTTAGTTATTTAAAAAAAAATAAAAAAAAATAAATTGCTCAAGTCCCATGCCCCATATACTCAAAATCGGTTGATCAACTTGACAGTTTCCATTCACATCACCGAACTCTGCTAAGCAATGTGGTCTAGAGCGTTTCATTATATATTCCCTCCCCGCTGTATGTATATTTCTCTCCCACCCACCCACCCCCTCCTAATGTACAGTCCCCTCCCCATCATATGTATATACTCTGTCAGGATCTAGGGGTAACAGTACTGTATATTTGAATACCGCTTATGTCACAAATGTATCAGTACTAAATACCTATATGTCCCTATGCCATAAATGTCATGTATGTTGTGTATGTCATAAATGTCTATATGAATTGAAAATGGGGGACCCTGATGGAAACAAGACAAACGTCTTTCTCAGGTCTGCATCCCCTTAACAATTGTATGTATTGAGCCGTACTGTATTGTACCCATTCTGCAATCTGTTAAATAAAGTTTTCATTCATTCATTCATTCATTCATCCATTCATTAATTCATTCATAACCATCTTGCAGCGTTGTTATCAAAGCATTGCAACGTTAGAATAGTTAGGATATCAATTGTGCATGAAAGGACTATATTTATATTGTTTGATTAGTATTATGAGATTCCCTGGCAGATTTTGTACAGTCAAAATCCGTTGATCTTGAGTTTCAGTGAACACATTGCACTCACCGTCACCAGTCTGCGGTGGTCGAGATGTAACGTTAGTCCAGTTGACTCCAGCAGCCCTTCAAACATGTTCTTTATCTCGTTTCCATGTTGTATATTAATTATCTCTCCAAGTAGTTGCTAAATGGTTTGTTAGTTCGTTATTATTACTGCGTTCTTATTATGTAGATTCATAGCGAGCGTCCTCTTGTTGTTTACTGTAGAGAGCGCCTATTTCTTTCAGAACGTCAGTGGCCAATCAGAAGTGCGAAACCAGAATGAGGCTACGGAAAGAAATAATAATAATAATAATAATACTTCGTTTTATATAGCGCCTTTCAGTCTACAGTAAACAAAACAAACGCAGGCGAAATAAGGACGCTCGCTATGAATCTACATAAAAAGAACGCAGTAACGAACTAACAAACCATTCAGTAACGTAAGTAGCGTTACTGAATTTCAAAAGTAATGCGTTAGAGTACTAGTTGCGGCAAAAAGTAACTTCGTTTCTGTAACGCGTTACTTTGTAACGCGTTAGTCCCAACACTGCACACCACACACCACACACACACCACACACACACACATAATCTGTTAGACGCAGCAGCAAGCGTGTGGATAAATTAGTTTACTTTGGTTACATCACTGATTTCATCATCACAGGACTGGATATCATGAACATGCTGCTGTCTCAGGCTGGAGAGCAGAGTTCAGAGTTCAGTCTGTGTGCCACCACTGATGATCAGCAGAGTTCAGTAAAGTACAAATACCCAAAAACAGTACTTAAGTATTGTAACGAAGTATTGTGACCTTTGTCTAGATGTTTCATAATGGACTTAACAATCCACTTTTCAACCACTTTTGAGATCACTGGTAAGATGCTTATGGGTCTATAATTTGATATGTCCATTTTGCCGCCAGATTTGAAGATTAGTGTTATTACTGCAACCTTCCACTGAGATGGGACAGTACATTGTCTAATGGACAAGTTAACCAGGTGTGTAATAGGTGTCACCAGGGAGTCAGCATTTGTTTTTAGAAAGTTTGTATCAAGCCCATGAGCATCCTTGGCCTTGGATGCTTTCCGTGAATATAATAGTATTTGCCACCTCGGTTTCAGTGATTTCCTCCAAATTAAAGATGGGGAGGTCATTTTGGACAGGGCGTGGTACAAACGTGGAGGGTTTAAACAGCTGTGTGATTTCACTAACAGAGTTTAGAAAGAACGTACCTGATGTTTTTGAGTTTGCAGTGAATCCACAACTAAAAAGATTGGTTTTATCGGGTATCACAGTAGCTAAAAAACTGATCGCATCACGTTGGTTTCAACCGGAAAAAATGTGCCGAAAAGTGTGGTTTCTTACATATCTTGATGTGATATATCAAGAAATATCTACAGCAAGAATTCTGGGGCTCAATGAATCCAAAATGTCAATGTGGTTAGAAGTGGTGGAGAGAATAAAAGCTAGCTTATAATGGTGGTGTCTGGTTAGGAGTGAGGGATAATGGAGGTACTATCCAAGAGGGGGTCCGGGAGGGGGGGGTTTGAGCTGGAGCATATGTGTGTAGGGTTTTAGAAAATAGGTATTAGGGGTATATTATATACTAACATTTATATAATTGTAATTTCGCTGGATATACACTGTATACGGCTAAAATGTTATTATAGACTATTTTTGTTTTATCCTGTTTCTGTACTTGCATATATTATAACCACCTTTACTGAAAGTTACATTATGCATTGTGTGTTGAGTACTGACTTTTAATAATTTTTTGTTTTGCAATAATAAAAAAAAAAAAAAAAAAAAAAAAAAAGAACGTACCTAGGTTACTAGCAAGAGTGCAGGGATCTTTCACCGGGACGTGGTCTATCTTTCAGTGGAGGCTGCTGACCAAATTTTTAGGTGAAGCACAAATTATTATATTATATTATATATTAAATTTAAACATCCCCAACACTGCAACACCCCCATTCCTCCCAGGTGTCAGGCTCCTCATTCGCTTCCATTCATGTTGGGGACCATGTTTAAATATCATACTTCTGAAGTATAAACAAACTATACTGCTGTGACGATTTCAATAAAACAGTCAATGGTATGCAAAACTGTACATTGGAATATATTATCTAACATGTATTTACCACCTTCCTCTGCACGAGGCCACAGATGGGTTTTATGTAACACAAGGACAATGAATGAATGAATGAATGAATGAATGAATGAATGAATGAATGAATGAATGAATGAATGAATGAATGAATGAATGAATGAATGAATGAATGAATGAAAACTTTATTTAACAGATTGCAGAATGGGAACCATACAGTACGGCTCAATACACACAATTGTTAAGGGGATGCAGACCAGAGAAAGACTTTCGTCTTGTTTACATCAGGGTCCCCCATTTTCAATTCATCATAACATGACATACAGATAGACAGTACTGCTACGTCTATATATGACATACAGAGATATAGACAGTACTGCTACATCCAGACATTTATGACTTACCAGATCTACAAATTTACATTACTGTTTAAGAGTACAACGCCTGTCATATAGACCTATAGCGTTGGAAACTCTGATTAAGGAGAGGAGAGGAGAGGAGAGGAGAGGAGAGGAGAGGAGAGGAGAGAGGAGGAGTGTTACAGTAACGTTACACAAACTGACATTCTAAAGCCAAGACACTTACCCATAAAGACGGTATCTCGATCGATCTCATCTTTCGTTGAATAGTGCAGCTTCTCCATGTGACGAGTCCGACTCGAGCCGCGTGCATTAATCCCATGGAAAATGTAAACAATAGCCATGTGCATCGCAAGCCAGCTTGTTGCATCAAATTGATGTTTGGCTTTTGTCTCTTGAGTGAAGTTAGAACTACACTACTGTTACGGACACGTATTGTTCTCTAAACAATTCGGCTGGCTAACGTTAGCTCACGTTAGCGTCCAGGCTAAGCAAGCTTTCGTTTTACAAACACTACAACTTACTTTTTTCTGATCCAGATACATAAGTCTACTTCTTAATGTTGCTCAGTTGCTGGTTTATACTTCGGTCCTAATGTTGGCGCAAAGTTTAATTTAGCCTACTGAGTTGTTACAGCTGTACAGCTTACAAAACTACTATTTTGCTCTTTCAATGCTGCCTTGCGCACAGTCAAAACAGTCCAGCTGCAGTTCCGTAGGTTAGGTTTAGCTGGGGCCAATCTCAACTTTCTCAAGTTTCTTTATTAGTTGTCATACAGAAGTACAGAATACTTTTATACAAAATGCTTCTTTCTGTTACATTTTGTATAAAAGTATTCTGTACTTCTGTATGACAACTAATAAAGAAACTTGAGAAACTTGAGATTGGCCCCAGCTAAACCTAACCTACGGACCTGCAGCTGGACTGTTTTGACTGTGCAATGCAGCAATGTCTGATTGGATTTTCAAGGCTGTCAATCATTCAACCTCCGTGTATTGGATTGCAAGGCTGTCAATCATTCAATCCCCCATTCAATGGCAAGAGTTTAAATTCACAGACCGTGCTTAGATGACGTTAATAGCCTATTTTGATTGGCTATTATTTATTATTTATTTAATCCTGGGTCAACCTGTGCAGCCATCTGCACGAATATTTACTGCAGTCATTACTGCAGTGCAGGCCTGCTCAGAGCTGTACATTTTGGCAATTTTTGAAGAAAAAAATAATTCACTGACATTTTTTTTACGGAGGAAAACATTTCTAATAAAAATAATAATAATAATAATAATTAAAAAATATATATATATATATATATGTAAATTAATAATAATTATGAATTGAGTGAATTTGTGTTTCACGTGTTGTCATAGAGAAACCTCCACTGCTATCTTTAGTTCTAAATTGTTGTTATTCTGCTTATGGTATTTCCCTGTCATTTTGTTTATGTACTCCCAGACTTTTTTTTCTGTTTCCTTTAGCACTCTCTATGATGTAGATGTAATATTTAGCTTCGGCCTTCCTTAAGAAGTGGGTGACTATAGGTTTCGTGCATGGGAGAACTTTTGCCTGTCTGTTGCTAGGCCAGACTTTAATGCTTGCTTAAGCAATATATCTCTTTTTTTTCATTAGACCTCTGCATTCGTTATCTATCCAGGGAAGAGTGATTGTTTGCCCTTTCCCCTGGCTCCTATTTCTGGTGAAATATTCCATCACTTTGCTTATTTTAGACAGCAAGACATTACACCCCATTTCAACATCATCACATGTATAGATTTCATTCCACTCAAGGCCTTGTAGGGCGACCTCAACGCTATGTTGGAGATGCTTTGGGACGGTTCCGACTAATGGTTGGGGCTGAGTTTTACCGAAACGTGGTTTTGAGAGTTTTCTAAAAAAGAAAATTAGATTGTGGTCCGAGAGGCCTGTTAAGTAGTTATATGTTTTAAGTGATCCTTTCCACTTTATTGGAGAATAGTGCATCTATTCTGGTCGCTGAGTGGCTGGTGATTCTTGCGGGCTGCTCTATTAATTGAGTTAGATTATAGTGGTCTGTTTTTTGTTTAAGGTTTTTTCTTCGCTTTTTTATCATCCCTATAATTTACGTTTACGTCGCCGATTAAAATCACTTTGTGGTTAAAATCACATGCTGTGAGGGTCGCTGATTTGAGCCGCTCTGGGACTTCTACGTCAGCTGTGGGCTGAAGGTACAGCGTGTTGTGGCGAGTGTCACTTCTACACACGCTGCCTGGATCTCAGCAGGCCCATATAAGGTGTGATCCAGCTTCCACTCTGCATCTTAATCAAGACGGCGCCTTCTGATTGGCTCAGTGCGCGATGTGGGCGGGGCCGGTGACGCCTATAGCCTATACATGGCTTGGCCACAGCTCTGCATGTTGAGATGGAGGCCTGTGTGAAGGACATGCATTGTTTTCTACATGGGCTTCTCATCCCGCTTATGTAAATCTCTTAATAGGCTAAACATGTAACCTCATGTTGAAAACATTATTAACCCTCTCACAGCATGAAACCACGGGCTATAACCTCATGTTGAAAACATTATTAACCCTCTCACAGCTAAACACGGGACCATGGGCTATAACCTCATGTTGAAAACATTATTAACCCTCTCACAGCTAAACACGAGACCATGGGCTATAACCTCATGTTGAAAACATTATTAACCCTCTCACAGCTAAACACGAGACCATGGGCTATAACCTCATGTTGAAAACATTATTAACCCTCTCACAGCTAAACACGAGACCATGGGCTATAACCTCATGTTGAAAACATTATTAACCCTCTCACAGCTAAACACGAGACCATGGGCTATAACCTCATGTTGAAAACATTATTAACCCTCTCACAGCTAAACACGGGACCACGGGCTATAACCTCATGTTGAAAACATTATTAACCCTCTCACAGCTAAACACGAGACCATGGGCTATTACCTCATGTTGAAAACATTATTAACCCTCTCACAGCATGAAACCACGGGCTATAACCTCATGATAAAAACATTATTAACCCTCTCACAGCTAAACACGGGACCATGGGCTATAACCTCATGTTGAAAACATTATTAAGGGGCTGTCTACACGAGCGCTGGGTTTAATGTAACCGTGATTGGATGTGCGCAGTTGCACTGTTCGCCCCCAGACACAACCGGGGTTTTGCTACACTGCAACCGCAGTCTTTGAAAACTTTGGAGTCCAGGGCCCTGTTTCTTGTACCTGGATAACTGAGTTAGCCGGATAACTTTAGCTGGATAACTGGGTTAGCCGGACTTTCCGGTTTCATATACGTGGATTTTCCAAATCACCATGACAACATATCCAAAAGTTTGAGCCTGGTCGAAAGCAGAGTTCAAGTTCAAGTTAGCCTGAACTATCGCCACGCCCCCGCAAAGAAGTGACAGCCCGTTTCCTGAAACTATTCCCACAGTCTACGATCTGCATTATACCATTCTGAATTACGTTTTTGTGCTCCATTCTTCCAGAGGGGGCTTTTGAAATGTAAAATAGACCCAAAATGCTGATATTAAATTCACTTTGTCCTAAATAATGCACGTTATATATACCGTGGCGACGGTGGCGCTCGCTCGTGCGATGTACACATGATGTGGTTATTTTAATTGTAACTGGGATTAAGATGTCTGATGAGATGCGCTGTTTGACGGATTTGAGAAATTGAATGAGCCGTTGACGTCACATTAATGAATGAGGATAAAGAGATAAACTTCATTCAAAACAAAGGATATTCTAAACACGGGTCTCTCGTTCATTAATGTATAAACAATGAATTTATCCCATCTGGCCCAGTGGCCCAGCGGTAGTGCTCAAGCCTGCCAATCCAGCGACCCGTGTTCAAATCCCGGTCTTTCCAATATGATTTTTTTGAATATAATATTAATGATTATACGCCAAAGTAGCCTGGTTTTAAGTTAAAATATTATAAATCTACATGCATTGAGGATGTCATTCTTTATATAGCTCTCAACGTGCACCAAATTGAATTATTCCTATATTGCAAAAAGAAGGAAAAGACTAGGGTCTTGAACCCCGGTCGTCCGTGTGAAAGTCAAAAGAAGAACCCGTTACACCACAGAGAAGATAAGTAAAAGATTGACTATACATCAATCAATGGGTAAGAGAGCCGTATCGTAATTCTGTATAACAGTTAACTAATAATTTTCGCTAGCAAGATCTCATTTGATTATTCAATCCAGCAGGCAAGTTTAAAGAAATATAATCTGATTGATTGAGGTAATGAGGGACTTAGAATTAGCCTATAGATAACGCATTTAACTTGTCGGCGAGGCGATTGAGCCGTATTGCAATCTGTCAATAAAGTCTTAAATCAATTAATCAATCAATGCCGTTGAGAATCAGGATCTCTGCCATCGATACGTGCTGGCTTTTCACCTAAAACGGCCGCGCGCATTTAGCCTGACTCGCAAGTCTGGCTTGAGTTAACGAGACTGAATCCACCTTTGTGAAACAGGAAAATCCCGGCTTCGAACATCGGGTTAACTGAAGCTGGATAATGGACATCTTGATCGACTTAGTTGAACCACGTACATGAAACAGGGCCCTGGGTGAAGTTTTGCGCGCATCCCGGTTACAGTGGGCATAGAAACCGAGGCTATTTCCAGTGTTTACGGCAGAGCTGTCGCAATTATTTCCCATGTTTACGGCAGACTGTCGCAGACAATAGCAAGTTAGCAACCGAGCGCGGGGTAGAGAGAGATTAGAGCAGAGCCAGCTACACCAGTGTTTACAGCAGAGCTGTCCCAAGTAGCGTTATATGAAAATGATTGTAACAAACTTTTGTTCAAAACGTATCGTCTGTGTTGAAAAGTGTTGTGATCGACTGATGATGTCTGTTTGTCGCATTCCTGACCTGACCAGAGTAAACCTGAAGCTGCGGCTAAACTAAGCTCATGTGTTGTCAAGTTATTGTTATAAGGAACCCAGTCCCAACTATAACAGTCTGCATCCCCTTAACAATTGTTTGTATTGAGCCGTATTGTATTGTACCCATCTGCACTGTGTTAAATAACGTTTACATCCATTAATTCTACTACTAGCCCCAACGTTACTACATTATTACGTTAGCATGTAAGCTAACAAAATCGGCGATCTTTTTGTGAGACTAAACTCCGCTCTTGGTGGTAAATTGTGTCGATGTTGGTTGTTTCATCAACAAATGAGGCAGAACACACAGTGGATGTACCCTTTTTTTATTGCACGTTGTTCTAGCTGCAAACTGTAGAATTGTTCGGCTGTGAGGAAGGAGGGATGTTTGTGTTCCACGCTTCAGGTCAGTTTCCGGTATTAACCTTCTGGTTGGTTGAAATGGTCTTCATGTTTGAACTACATCGCCACCTACTGCTTTGGCATTGTACTACATGTATATGACGTCACTCTGTGCAGAGTTTAAACCAGTCGTGTGGACAGAGTTTATTTTTTTGAATCCTTTTTTTTTTTTAACTGTGTCAAAAATACCCGTGATCGTGTGGACTAATAACACATTATTAACCCTCTCACAGCATGAGATCATGGGCTATAACCTCATGATAACACATTATTAACCCTCTCACAGCATGAGATCATGGGCTATAACCTCATGATATTAAACACATTATTAACCCATTCTCTGCCAATCACGTGTTAAGGCGGGTTTCTCCGCCATGCGTTGTCTGCCAATAACTCCGTAAGGCGTTTTTGAGATAAATATTTCATATTTTCGTCATGGTATTCATATTTCACCCACGGAGTCTTGGGTGATGCTGTCTGAGCCATCACAACTCTGCAACGCTTCAATACCGCCACCTGGTGGCCGATCGGCGAGTTGCCAAACCGGAAGTGCCCATTGTAGCTCGGTCCGTCCCCTATTTTCGTCCGGCCACTCACTTATCGTCCCGGGGCTCAATACAGACACCGTCGATATGGATCTTTGCCATAACTCAATAATCAACATGATTTGGACGTGTATTAGTAATATACAAACCGGAAATGGATCGCATGGATCAACATCCCATAATTGGGATCTGTTTGCTCCACTCTCATCGCCCAACGCTACGAGGAGACTGGGGTGAGTTTCAGCGTTTTTCTTTACCATTTTCGATACAAACTGCTCTGATCAATATATCACCCATACTACATAAATCATTTAACGTCGGTCATTGAATTATAAACGACCCCCCCCCCCCCCCCTCCGTTCACCCGCAGATGACCAGTCATGACGTTTAGGACCATGTACAGTTGAAATTTTTTATATAACGTTGATCGGTATCAAACTGCATTTGATCATCTAATATATGCATGTATGCCTATATCTCACGTTCTATGAAATACTGCAGAAAACGATAAAAACATATTTATACTCTAGACGGTATTTTCGTATGAATGTGTGAATGAAAAAGTTAAACGTTCCCACATCCTGAACGATGTTGAATGGGCCATAGTAATGTCAATTTAGCAATACAATTTAAAAAGTTATAGCCCTGCAAAGAAGGGACCCTGCTTTTCTTTATCATAAATCGATCAATAGAGACAGTATTAGATCCCCAATTATCATATCATGGGGTATCATTGGAAAGCCACACTCATTGGCTACAACCATGTGCAAAGATTTTCGATATCGCCAAATGATTGACAGAGCTAGAGCCCCGGGAGTCGGGGGTGGTAATGTGTACTGTTGCGTACTTTGGGGCACGCCTCACATATCGGCATGTAACTCGAGAACCGCTGAACGGATTTTGTCACCTGAAAGGGCAATCAACAGGCAACAAATAGAGCTTTAATTCAATCTATTGTATTAAAAGAAATGCACACCCGAGCCACTAGAGGTCGGCAAAGAATCGTCCACATGTGGGCCCTTGGATGTTAAGAGGTCAATGTTTAAAAAAAAGAAATTGTAGCCAAGAGTAAAGACCATAACCCTATCAAAAACAGTAGTCAAATTGTATATTTTCATCTTTACCGATGTTTTATATGTTTTATCGGAAATACAAATTTATCGTAAAATGCTAATTATCGTAAAAAACGCAAGAAATGACTAAATCCAGATTCAACCCTGCCATTGGAAAGAGGAGCATTTTCCCTATCCATAGATGTATGATTTGGCCATAATAAGGTCAAGGTCAAGTTCAAGGTCAAATATGAATTTATAATTAAGTCGATTATCATTAATTACTGTATCTACAAATCCTTCTGTTTAATCATCTTCCCGCAGTTCATTTGCTTAGATTTTTTGTACACATGATCTCAATAAGGTGGTGAATGAGCTCAGTGAGCATTTTCTCGTGCCCCGTATACATTTTTAATCATCATCATCAAAATCATAAATCATAATTAATCATAATTAATTTATTCATTACAATTTACTCAGCCTAGTAACAGACACAATATTTCTGACACTGGAAATACATACCCCCAGGTCCCTAGATGTTCCTAGATACCAAGAACATGCAAATTGACCTTGCAGAAGTGGAGCAATCTTCCATTTACTTAGGCATGTACCTTTAGGGCGAAAACGGTCTACAGATTAACAGATGTCTCCTCCCCCTCTATCTTTTCCCACCTGCCTCTCACGGAGAGGAGAACTCATGTGCTGCTGTGTGCAATTGTAAATAATAAACCACGCCGATTAAAGGCTGAAGGGAGAAACCATGTCTCATGAACATATTATTGTCGCCCCATAGCCAGACTCTGTCAACACGGATATCGGTAAAAAAGCCAATATCGAACATCCCTAGTCTGAAGTGATGAGAGCATGTCTCCACCGCCCGGGGTACCAGCTGTACCTTTGTAAACATCTTGGTAAAGATTTCATACTAACAAATTTACAGAAATCCTCCTCCGGGTCCTGAATGCATGAAACGGTCTCCGTTAAGTGGCCAAAATCTTCGTAGTTCGGTTCCCATGAATGAAAAACGTCAGTAGTTTTCTGCGTTCTCGTACACGTGAATTTGCATACAGACACGCCCCGCCAGCTCCTTATAAGGCGAAGGAGGCTTGTGCAAAACGGCATCTACACCATTGACCCATTCAACAGGTAGCGCGCTGAAGCGATTTGCGTGATTAGAATCAAATGTATTGTCATTATAATACAGAACAAGCACAATACACCATCCAACCAGAGTGCTATAGTAAGATACAATGCACAGGTGATGAAACCCAGACATCTCATTTAGTAATGTCAATACTGGCTTGTCAAGAGCCAATCGCGCAGTCGTTCAGTATTGACATTACTAAATGAGATGTCATGCTAATATGTCATGTTCTACAGTAGGACTTACTACTTTAATACCCAATAAAACAAGTCATTAGAATAATAGAAGCCTACTTTTCTGGAACGATTAATTTTGCACATAATTCGTCGATGGCGGAAGAAATCATCGTAACTCAATTTTTTTTATAAATCAACTCAGTAGATCAAGTTCAAGTTCAAGTTCTTTAATAGTTGTCATACAGAAGTACAGAATACTTTCATACAAAATGCTTCTTACTGTTACGCTCCAGAGACTGTGCTAGACAAGATAGTATCAAATAACATAATAACATAATATAGCATGAATTTAGAAGAAGAAAATGAGGTCACAGTGTTCGGTATAGACATATGTACAATGTTCTGAGTTACCATATAATATACAATACACAATACTATGCAGTGTACTAATGTACAGTACTATCTAGTGCAAAGCAGAAATGGGATGAGGTACAATTTTAGGTACAATTTACAGTAAGGTGTACGAGTTGTAGTGCAATCCTTCATCCATAAATATAAAGTGTGGGGAGTGGGTGCTACAGTGTGTTTGTTTAAAGTGGGTGTGTGCTATAAGTGTGTGGAGTGGGTGCTACAGTGTGTTTGTTTAAAGTGAGTGTGTGCGTGTGGATGCGTGTGCTATGTGCGTTTGGTGGTTGTTGTTGTGTAGTGTTCATTCATTGTTCGTTTAGCAGCCTGATGGCCTGGGGATAGAAGCTTCTTCTGAGTCTTTCTGTGCTCGCCTTGAGACTCCTGTATCGCTTGCCTGACCGCAGCAGTTCAAAGAGGCAGTTGTTCGGGTGACTGGAGTCTTTAATGATTCTCTTAGCCTTGCCCTTGCAACGCTTGTAGTAAATGTTCTGGAGGGTGGGGAGCCCCCCTCCAATTGTGCGTTCGGCTGAACGTGTCACTCTTTGTAGTCTGCTTTGGTCTTGTGCAGTGCTATTCCCAAACCAGGAGGTGATGTTGCCGGTCAAGATGCTCTCTATTGTACATGAGTAGAAGTTCTTAAGGATCTTCTGGCTGACTTGGAACTTCCTTAGGCGCCTGAGGAAGTAGAGGCGTTGTCGTGCCTTCTTCACAACACTGTTAATGTGTGTGGTCCATGTCAAGTCCTCGGATATGTAGGCTCCGAGGTACTTAAAGCTGTTGACTCTCTCAACCGGTGCCCCGTCGATGCTGAGGGGGCTGTAGTCCTTGACCCCCGACCTCCTGAAGTCCACAATCATCTCCTTTGTTTTGCTGACGTTCAGGGAGAGGCTGTTTTCCTGGCACCATCCCGCCAGGACCTTGACCTCTTCCAGGTAGGCCCTCTCGTCGTTGGCAGAGATCAGGCCCACCACCACTGTGTCGTCAGCAAATTTGACGATTGTATTGCTACTCCGCTGAGCCACACAGTCGTGTGTGTACAGGGAGTAGAGGAGGGGACTCAGAACACAGCCCTGGGGGGCCCCTATGTTGAGGGTGATGGATGAGGAGGTGCAGTTGCCTGCTCTCACCACCTGGGGTCTGCCAGTCAGGAAGTCCAAGACCCACTGGCAGAGGTCATAGCCCAAGCCCAGGTCCCTGAGCTTGGCTATGAGTATGGAGGGGACTATGGTATTGAATGCCGAGCTGTAGTCGATGAATAGCATTCTCACATAGTTCCCCTGCCTCTTGTCCAGGTGTGATGCTGCTGTGTGCAGCACATGGGATATGGCGTCCTCCGTGGACCTGTTGGGGCGGTATGCAAATTGCAGGGGGTCCATGTTGATGGGGAGGGAGGAGCAGATGTAGCCCTTTACTAGCTTCTCGAAGCACTTCATGGCTATGGAGGTGAGAGCTACAGGGCGGTAGTCGTTGAGGCAAGCAGGCTTGGATTTTTTGGGTACAGGGATAATAGTGGACTTCTTCAGGCAGGTGGGGATGACAGCCTGTTCTAAGGACAGGTTAAATATGTCAGTGAATACTGGGGCCAGTTGGTCGGCACAGACTTTTAGGACGCGGCCGGGGATGCCGTCTGGACCTGCTGCCTTCCTGATATTCACTTTTTTAAAGGTCCGCCTCACCTCATGCTCTGTTACCCTGAACACTGCGCCTCCATCAGCAGCCGACCCCCCCCCCCCCCCCCCCATTGCCGAGGCTTGTGAGCTGGTGTTGTTATTACCAGCATCAAACCTCGCATAGAAGGTATTGAGGTCATTTGCTAAGGAGATGTCACTGTTCAGTTTGAGGGAGGCGCCTTTGTAGTCTGTCATCGTTTTGAGCCCCTGCCACATAGCTCTAGAGTCAGCTTGTTCAAACTGGAGTTCAATTTTATCCCTGTAGCGCCGTTTGGCCTCTGACACTGTCCTCCTTACGTTGTGTCGCGCCACCTTGTGGTCATTCATCCTCCATATGTGTGTGTGTGTGGTTTTACAACGTTTAAACAATGGGAAAGCATTAAACCGATCATCTGTCTAAACCTCGCAACTATATTCGCCCTCAAATCTGTGTTTGTTTTTTTCATCTCCTGAAAAGTTGGGTTTTGGAGTTACAAGGTTTTCTTCCGCCAACGACAATATACAGTACGTATGTGTGTGCTCATGCGCTGAGGCTGCCTCACTAAGCCGTTTCTCCACGCATTTTTAGGAATAACCTACAATAAATAATATCATAGAGAAGAAGACAGTATATGACATATTAATACAGTATATTCCACTATAATAGCTATATCTGCGGCGACCGGTTTAGTTCTTATTTATTTAGTTTGCAGTGTGTGTGTGTGTGTGGAATGCTCTCAATGCCTCATTGAGTCAGGACTATAAATGCTAAACGTAATTGTTAATGATACAAATATTGTCGTATTTATTATCATTATAATTATGTAATTACTCAAAAAAATAATAGA